>NC_137969.1:259321270-259391270 GCF_963924665.1 Micromys minutus
GGAGACAGAATCCAGGGCCCCTCAAATAGAAAAACTCTACTGCTGGGTTTCCATTTCTATTCTTTGAGCCTTAGTATCCCTAACATCTGGGAGAGGAAGGTATGATTAGAGGCTTGGGTGAAATGGGGAGTCTGCAAGAGCGTGCAGCTGGGGCTGGATCCCAGCTTGCCCCAGACACTGGGACGCTCTGACAGCACTGTTGGAGTGTAGGTAACTCCCCCAGTTTGCCAGGCAATTGCACAGGACACAGGGCAACGGCAGACATCAGCCTCGCCTTCTGGAGTGGTCCCATCTGGCACTGAGCAGCTGTCCTAGTGGAGCACAAGTGACCTCCACCTTGGTGAGCAGAGTAATTTTTTTAAGAGAGGGTTTCATTTTAGCCTAAAACTTTCCATAATCCTCATGGCTCAGCCTCCCAAGTGCTGACATCACAGACACAAACCACCATGCCTATCTAAAACAACCTTTTAAACCACAAAGGGCCTCTGAGGATGAGGAGTCCCCCACTCCCCGGCTAGAGCGGGCTTGCCTGTGCCTTGGAAGGATTTGGTTTCCTCTGCAGCATCTCAGGGCTGAGACAGTGGAAGAGATGGGACGGCTGTCTGCACACTAGGAGGTTCCGGAACTATCAAGCACTTTCCCTCCCCTGAAGGACAAACGGAGGTGAGGAGAAGTTACATACCTGGAAAAAAATCTGTCTCCTGTTCTAAAGTGGGGCTTTAGGGAGGGACCTCATTTATCTCTGTTTACCTCAGCTGCTTTAATGACCCTTACCCGGAGCAGAAACGCACGGGCTATTTGGAAGGCCTGAGAAGATGAGAGCGTTGGTAATGGGCAGAGATACTTAGGCTTAGGATAGGCTGGGACAGTCCTCCACAGAGAGCTTTAGAGGTAAAGAGAGCTTCATCAGAGCTGAACACATCATTGCCTCTGGATCCCCGATTTGGTTCCTGTCCAGATCAGAGGTGACCAGAAATAATGGCCATCTGTCCACTGTTTCTCCGGCTCCAGCTGAGGCAAGCAGGCCTGGCACGACCCATCACTGCCACACACTGCGCCGCAGCCCACGGGGCAGAGCATCCTGCTTGTTTGCCTCTCCTGCTTCTTGGGCCTCACTTTTCAGACTTAAGCATCAAACATTTGTTGGCAGTCTCCAGTAGTAAGCCTCAGGCTCCTGCACTTTGCATATGGTATCTGCCGGAATCTTACTCAGTGCTGTGGGTCAGCTGAAGGACTGTAAGCTCTGAATGGCATGGCTCTCCCTGGGTTCTGAAGCCAGGGAGTGTGAGATTTGGGGTGATGGCGCTCTGCTCTCCCTGAAGGCACTAGGGAGACAGGTCTCTTTTGGCTTCAAAGCATTCAGTATTTAACTTTACTCTTCAAATGACACTCCCTCTGGCTGCTTGTCTACCTTCAAATTTCCCTTCTATGAAGGCATTAGTCTACTGAATTAGGGACCCACTGACTTCCAACAGGATCGTATTACAATGTCCCTTAGGGAAACATCCTGGGTCATGTGAGTTAGGACTTTAAAACAGGAGTGTTGCAGAGACTCAGATAAATAACATAACATCCATAACTAATAAATGATCAATCTGAAGCCTAGAGAAGTTAAACAACCTGGCTGGTCAGAGATCAAGGTGGCATTGGAACCCAGGCCTGCATGATTCCACAGTGGAGTCTCTTTCTCACCCAAAGGCTTATCAGAGTGTCTCCTCTAGAATGTCAGGAGCAGGTCTGGGGTCGAGCCAGACTGTGTACATTTCTGAGATGGTGTGTGTGTGTGTGTGTGTGTGTGTGTGTGTGTGTGTGTCCGTCCCAGACCACAGGGCAAGCCTGGATCCACCCTCAAGGACATTCTCAGGCTTAGAGGTATGCCATAAGTCATTATTTTATTTATTTCTTTTAAGTTATTATGGGCACTCAAACCCATACAAAAATTTAGCCCCCTCTGTACAGTGCCAAGCCTAGTAAGAAGCTACCAGGGACCTGCTGGTAGAGAAAGTCAGGTGAATTGGAAGTGCCTTTTCCTCTTGGGCAACAGCCCCACTGATTTCCATCTGGCAGTTCCTGTGGCGTCCATCCGTCCTCTTGGGCATCCAGTACTAGTACGAGGAGGGGCGTGCCTCCATCTCCACAGAGGCGGGTGCTCTGGAAGGTGGCCTGCAGTAACTAACTCTAAGGTTGTCTGTGCCTTCCAGTCCTGCAGTACCCCGTTGCTTCAGCAGGTGGCAATGTGGTCAGGAAATTGAGTCCGATATTCCTGAAGCTTGGGCAACAGGAAAGAGCCATAAATAATCAAAGTTGCCAATTGAACCAAAATTCAGGCCCGATGGCTGCTTGCCGGGAGTCCCACAGATGCTGTGTTGGAGACAGAGTGCGCTTTGCAATATAGAGACAGGACCTGAAGCCAACTACTGTGCTTAGTAGGTCCTAGGCCCATTCAGCCTGGGCCTACTGAGAGCCAGAGCAGGAACAGAGTAATGAATGGTCCGCTGTGCTTCCTTGCCTGGCATGGTGATCCAAGTGTGCCCAGCATTCATGTGTGTGTGTGTGTGTGTGTGTGTGTGTGTGTGTGTGTGTGTGCGTGCCTGTGTGTGCTCGAGGGTGTGCCTCTGTGTGTGTGTGTGTGTGTGTGTGTGTGTGCCTGTGTGTGCTCGAGGGTGTGCCTCTGTGTGTGTGTGTGTGTGTGTGTGTGTGTGTGTGTGTGTGCCTGTGTGTGCTCGAGGGTGTGCCTCTGTGTGTGTGTGTGTGTGTGTGTGTGTGTGTGGTATGGAAGAGAAATGAGTGTGAAATCCACAATGTGTGCAATTATCAGAAATGGAATGTGTACATGGAGAATTTAGTTCTTACTAAATGCCTGGCCAGAGAAGTTCTGTCCTATGGAGAAGCTCAAAAGAGCTCATAAGAACTCACCCCCACAGTGTCAAAGGACGGGCTCGTAGGTGACTTCAACTCTAGCACATAAGATCACTCACTGTCATATGTTAAAGTTCATGTCTGAAGGGAAAACACATTAGTGTTTTCCTGTATTTGGCAGTGATCTTGACAATTATGTGATATTAAGAATAATGACTGGGCAGCGACAGGTAAAGATGGCTCAGTAATGAGGAGTGTGTCAGAAGCACACAAAACACACACACACATGCATCGTGTACACATACCCCCACACTCATATACACACCCATGTACATGCACACACATTCACACATATGCACACACATTCACACACACATATGCATCATGTACACATACCCCCATACTCATATACAAACCCAAGTACATGCACACACATTCACATATATGCACACACATTCACACACACACACACACACACACACACACACACATATAAAATTTTAAGATGCTTTAAAAATACTGAATTTTGATTTGATGTCACAAAATTATCATAAAAATATACACTCAAGATAGAGGAAACAAAACCAGTGGTGTGTGGATCAGACAATTACTATGTATATATCAATATATACATCTGTGGGACCATGAAAGACAATCTGGTTCCTGGTCAAGCTAAGACTAGAAACCCCAGTGACCCTCAAAGGGACAGTAAGCATCTCCCCTGACTCCTGGGAAACCAGGCCCGTCACTAGCCATAGCCCTCCACAGATTCATGGCCATCAGTCACACAAGTGCAACCCCCAAGCCCCTTCACAGGTAGAGGAGGCCACCACAGGTAAGCTGGACAGATCTCCATTATAATGAGGTACCTAAAGGCCTGGAGACTTAGCCAATGAACTTTTCTCCCCAGACACTACCCTGCAAAAGGTATTTAATCTCAGGCCCACCCTGAGATGTAGGGTACAGTTTTTAACTCATCCACTTTCTGCCATGACAATAAATGTCTTAAACCACGGACTGCCTCTTTTCATTGGGATCCGCTGTGGGGTGCCGTGGAGACGACCTTCGCCTACAGAGCCCCTGTCTAATCTCCTGTAGAAGGCTTCTCTGCGCCTCCAGCAGTGGAGTGGCCGCCACCAAGCCAAGCCCACACTGAAGCCTGCCACCAGCAAGCCAAGGGACCAGCCAGAGCTTCCCTCTTCCCCTGGGCCCCGGGCTAGATCCAGCTCTGGGGGGGAAAGAGGGCCCACGCTGTTCTCGGCTATTCTGTGGCATCTAGGTGCCAGAGCTTCCCTGCAGCCAAACACACTGAAACTTCCCACATCCTGTCTCCCCCGTAGCCATGCCCTGTACTGGAGCAGACTCGGGGGATGCCCTCATAACTTACAGTCATCTACCTTCACATTTTAATAACTACAGGTAATTGTATGCATATGATGTAAGCTATAGACTTGGTTGTGGTATTTATCAGCTTGTCTTACTTTTAAAAAATGGATTGTGATCTCATTTCTCATTTAACAGCCGCTTTCGTATCTCCCCCATCCACACATTAAGGTCGTGCCTAGGATGAGTAAAACATAAAAGCAGCAGCTCCCACAGCAATGTTCCACAACCTCAGGTCATGACCTCTGGGGGGAGGGGTCACACTGCCCTTTCACGGTGTCAATGTCTGGTATCTTGCATAACAAATATTTACATATTGACTCATAACAGGAGCAAAGTTATGAAGTGATTTTATGGCTGAGGGTCACCACAACATGAGAAACTAATACAACATCAGGAAGGCTGAGAACCATTAGCCTGCGGCAACTTTCTCACTGAACCATGGACATACAGTATGTATGCATTTCCACTAGCCGGTCATCAAGAAAAGGGGCGATCATACTCAGGAGAGGGAAAGCTGTGGAGAGAAGGAGGGGGGAGCTGAACAGGCTGAGCAAGGAGACGAATGCCCAGCAATCACTAACTTAAAACACAAAGAAACCCGTAAAAAACGCAAGCACACAAAACCTTTGGGAGGGCTCCCTAATTCTGTTAGCCCTGTCCCCGGGAGCAACAGAAGCATTTGTTTAAATTAAGTCTTGCTTAAATTATAAGAAGATGAGCTAATTTTCAGTGTCATGAATTCTTGGAACAGAGCCACAGAGGCAGGGAAAACACAGCCCTGGGAGGGTGGAGACCAAGCCAGAGATTTGGAGTCTGTAGGTTTCCAGGATACTTCTGGTATTGGCTCATGTTTAAAACTGTAGTCAGCCTCTGAAAGCCAGGCACTTCGTCATGGTTGCAGAGCCAAAGCCCAGCCCCATGAAATATTCAGTATCTTTAAACAAATTTCCCCCAAAATGAATGCAATGAAAAAGCAAGGGCCAGAGGGGTTCTCTGCAAATGGCTTTCTTGCCTCTCTCTTTTTAATTATAGTTTTATAAAGATCCTGGAATCAGAAATCATTTTTAAAAACAAGCAGTCTGTAAGATTTAAACTATAAGCCAGGCCTGGTGGCACACTCAGTAGGTGGCTGAAATGCAGCCTGGAGGGTCAGAGTTCAAGGTCAGCCTCAGTTACGTCTATTGACTTTGAGTCAATAGACAACTGGGCTACATGAGATGATGTCAGAAAACAAAAAGCCTAAGATGTAAGACAAAGTTGACCCTCTTTATAGTGAAATATCCCAGACAGAAACACACACACACACACACACACACACACAGAGAGAGAGAGAGAGAGACAGAGAGACAGAGACAGAGACAGAGACAGAGAGACAGAGACAGAAACAGAGAGAATTAGACTCTCCTGCACTGGGAAATAGCTTTGTTAAACGTTTATATTGATAGCACAGGTTAAGATGAACCATTAGAGAAACGCAGAGGGCAGAGACCACAGGGTGTAGCTCTTTTCCCCACTTCTCTAAAGAGGCTCAACTCTTTTGTCCCCTGGAAACAGTACATGGGAAGTCTCCAGGTCTTACCAATCACCTCCAGCCAATTCAAGGTGTTGATCAATGGCTTCCTTCATACCCACATGCTCAGCTGTGTTTCTCAAAATATTTAGGTGCTATAGTCAAGCCAGACTTTTCTTCTAAAACTTTTAATCTTTGTTAAGAGGTAAATTAGGAGCTAAAAAACACTCCCAGCTTAGCTCTCACAATGCCATCATTAAGTGGCCACGAGTAATTATCTGAAGGCCAGAGTCACCAGATGACACTGAACAGAATAAGTACCCGTGGTGGTCAGCAAAACTCAAGAGGGCCAGCGACATGGTGCCACTGCACAGCCGACTATTGGTCTCTCTGGAGACAAGAGTGATCTCCAGCTGGTCGGGTGTTGGGAACAGTTCACACAGTGCTGACGACTGTTGAGGTATCTGAATGCCATGGTTGTGAATATTCGAGCTTTTTGAATTCTTGCAGCACAAGGAAGACATATGGTATATGGAAAGATAACTGGACCTAGTTCTTAGTCCCCCAGTTGCTTCCCTAAAAGCCTTGAAAAGGTTGGCATGCTCCTCATCTTGATTGTCTACTTGATTGTCTACTTGACTATTTGTCACCTGAGAGAGACAAACCTCTCAGCCTTTCTGTGAGGGCATTTCCAGAGAGACTAACCTCACAGGAAGACCTACCCCGAGAGCGAGCCATAGCATCCCTTGTCCCAGGGTGTCCCACACTGAATAGACAACAGAAAATGGCAGAGCACCAACAGCCAACCCTGCCTGCTCCCTACTGTGGGAGCAATGTGGCCAGCCCCTGCTGCCATGATTTGGCCCCAGAACGGACCAAAATAAACTCCTTCTTCTCTAAGTTAGTTTCCTCAAAGCAGGTTAATGGCTCCGATCTGGAGGTGATTGGTGTCTGATCTACCCACGGAACGGAACGGGAGTTATGGAGTGACTACTTTCCACAGGGCCGGTGAGAACCAAGTAACTGATATTGTGGAGGGTCTTGCAACAAATGTAACAATGTATTGTAGGAATGGAAGGTCGACTCTTAGACTAGTGGTGTAGATCTCTCCTCACTGGCCTTGGGTTTTGCTTACTTTGTTGCTCTGTTTTGAAACAGCACCCTGTTTGCACTGGCTGCCCCCAAACTCCTGATGGTCCTGTTACCACCTTGTATTTACAGATATGCAAACCACATCTGGATTGTGCAACCTTTTTTGGAACTGGGTCCTGGTGCTCACTCGAGTCCTTCTTTGTGATGGATGTGATTCCACACAAGAGACAGAAGCACCTGGAAGCAGGTTAGGACCGAACACACTTCACAGCCCTCTTACCTCTAGGAATCTGGCCTGGATCTCAACCAGCTTCTCACAGTGGCAGGAGGACCGGTAACCATGCCTGAACAAACCGCTGCGCTGCACACAGATGGATGTCTGGGAAATTCTGGCCAGCCTGCAGAGTGCTCATCAGCTAAATTTTCATTCCAATTAAGTCAATGTCTGGAGAACATCACCGGCCGACAAAGTGCAAGTCGACAAAGTGCAAGTCGGCCCCTCTTACAATGAGGCTTTGTCCTGATACACTCCATTGTGAGTTTAAAATATTCTAAACTGGAAACGAATGGGAAGCCGCTGATCTACAAACACCACAGTAGACCTGAGAGGAGGATTGTCTCCTGGTGATCACATGGTTGGCTAGGAGCTGGGTGTTCCTGCAGTTACCCAGGGTCATAATGGATGGTATGACCTGCTGTCAGACCATCTTTTTTTTCACTGCCATCAATTAAAACTGCTATGTAGGAGGGACTCTGTTGTCACCACCTGCTCTCTGGACAGATCTTTTTCTAGGTTGCTGATTGTCTTAATGGTTCTCATACAGCCCAACTATAGTTTTCTATTCAGCTCTATTGTACCTTACTCTGTAGTCTTTTTGATGGTTTGTATATGCTTGGGCCAGGGAGTGGTACTATTAGTAGGTGTGGCCTTGTTGGAATAGGTGTGTCACTGTGGGTGTGGGCTATAAGACCCTCATCCTAGATGCCCGGAAGCCAGTATTCTGCTAGCAGCCTTCAGATGAAGATGTAGAACTCTCAGCTCCTTCTGCACTATGCCTGCCTGGATACTGCCATGTTCCTGCCTTGATGATACTGGACTGAACCTCTGAACCTGTGAGCCAGCCCCAATTAAATGTTCTTTACAAGACTTTCATTGGTCGTGGTGTCTGTTCACAGCAGTGAAACCCTAATTAAAACAGTCTTAACTTTCCAAGCCAATAGCCACCCTTTCTCTCCTTAAAGTTACTTTTTAAGTAAAGCAGCCTCAAAGCTTAGGGACACAGAAACAGAAGACCTGTTGATTTAGACACTCACTGGATTCTCCACATTCAAGCGATAAGCATGCATACTATAGAATGCATACTATAGAATCCCGATGTAAAAGAGAAATGAAAGGATGAGAAAACACTAGAACAGGATTCCCCTCGCTGCATTTTTATAGCTCAAATCATTTGTGTCATTGTGTGGCTCAATGTCAGGTGGAAATTGGCATACTAAGACAGCACAGCCATTTCTCTCTGTTTCTTCATGGTTCCCCAGGGGTCTGTTTACTCCTTCTCATGGCCATGCCTTGTCTTCAGAGTCCTTCTTGTGTGGATTGTGGGTTGGCAAACACATAGCTCTCTAAGTCACACAGAAATCTCTATTCCTGTCTTATCATAAGAGTAGGAGTTGCGGAGGTGGCTCAGTGGGCAGTGAGGCATGAATATCTGAGGAATATTGCAGGATGTTAGCTTCTCATCTATACACCAACACACACACACACACACACACACACACACACACACACAGAGTCAATGAGCAATGGATCAAACCATCCCCACTGTCCACTGTCTTGCTCAGCAAACTCATGCTTTTGTTTAGGAAGGAGAGGAGCGCATGACCTGCTCCTTTAATCCTTGCTCTAGTGCCATGGAAACATTCTTCAGCTCCATTTCTATCAGAATATTGCTATAGTTTCCTGGGCTGAAGCTCAAAGAGACAAACTACTTGTTCTCTCTCACTTGTGAAGCCTACCCTCTAATTTTAATGTGGCGTTTCTGTGGGCATAAATGTGGGTAGAGTTTAGGGAATTAGAAAAGGGCTCACTCAAGGGATAATAAGAAGTTGCAAGGAAGGGAGAGAAAGGGCCATGTTGTGGTTCGGATAGGAATGGTCCCCATAGGTTTGTATGTTTGAACACTTGGTCATCAGGGAGCAGCACTACCTGGGAGGCACTGGGAGGTGTGGCCTTGTTGGAGGAGGTGTGGCCTTGTTGGAGGAGGTGTGGCCTTGTTGGAGGAGGTGTGGCCTTGTTGGAGGAAGTGTGCTTCTACTGGTGGGCTTTGAAGTTTTTAGAGTCCAAGGCAGGCCCAGTAGGTCTCTCTTCCTGCTGCCTGCATAATGTCTGCCTGCCACCACGCTTCCCGCCATGATGATAATGGACTAAACCTCTAACCTGAAAGGAGCCCCCGTTAAATGCTTTTCTTTCTAAGAGCTGCCATGGTCACAGTGTCAGTTCACAGCGAGAGAATATTGACTAAGAGAGGCCATGAGACAAACATACGTGAAAGTGGGAAGCGGTCGGGCTGGGAGTGGAAGAATACAGGTGGGAAGCCGACAGACAGCAGATGGGGGAAAGAGGAGGGCTGACCAAGTAAATACAAAGTAGATACAAAGTTGCCCTCAGGAGCCGGTTACTTTGAATGCTACTTTACAAAAGGTCATCTCTGTCATTGAATCAAAGAGTTTAGAGGTTATATTTGCCTCTAAATTATTAGCACCTGAGAGGACAGGTATAGGTCATCATTAAATATATAAAACGGAGCAGATAACCTGACTACTCAAAGACACTGAACTTCCTACTGACTTACAGGGCCTCTTTGCTCACACATAGGGACCTCCCTTGTTTCTCCGGGTACCTAGCTTTCCCACCAGCCCTTTAATAAAATGCTCTAAACATTTGTACACAGAATATCTTGGAAGACAGTATTCACAGTGGAGAAGGCTTGGCAGAAAAGAGCCGGGAAGAACATGGCTACTTCCATCCAAATACCAGGAAAATCCCTGAAAGTTTTCGACTTTATGTATTAGTGTTTTATGACCCTCCTTTTTTCCTAATACAAAGGCAAGTTTTTAGACCCATCTTCTAAAAAAAAAATTAGCTCCCCTTCCAGTCCCCCCCCCCACCCTCCCCTCCACCTTTCTACTCAGAGAAAGGGAGAGCTCCCTGGGTGCCCCCCTCAGGTCTCCCACACATCAAGTCACTGCAGAACTAGGAACATCCTCTCCCACTGGGGCCAGAGAAAGCAGCCTAGTTACGTGAACAGGATCCACAGGCAGGCAACAGATTCAGGGACAACCCCTGACCCAGTTGCTGGGGGACCCACATGAAGACCAAGCTGTTCATCTGCTACATGTGCTCAGGGGACCTAGGTCCAGCCCATGCTCACCCTTTGATTGGTCTCTAGAGGGGTCCAGGTTGATTGACTCTGTTGTCTTTCTATGGAGTCTCTGTCCTCTTCGGGTCTCTCAGTCCTTTCCCCAGCTCTTCCACAAGACTCTCTGAGATCCAGCTAATGTTTGGCTGTGGGTCTCTGTAATTTCTGATTCTTAAGTGTAGGCTATATTCCCAAAGACCAATTCAGGCCATGATCCTTATGATGTTAATGTGGATACTAGCTTGTAAAAGGCCACTTTTGTCAGTGAGAGACCCATCGAATGGTCCAGCTTTTATTCTGAGCTCTCTCATTTCTTTTCTTTCTTTTTAAATTTTTTTTTGAAGATTTATTTATTATATATACAGCATTCCACCTGCACATATGCGTGCAGGCCAGAGGAGGGCACCAGATTCCATTACAGATGGTTGTGAGCCATCACGTGGTTGCTGGGAACCGAACTCAGGACCTCCAGAAGAGCAAGCAGTGCTCTTAACCTCTGAGCCATCTCTCCAGCCCAGGCTCTCATTTCTTGCCTGAGCATTTTATATTAGCCCATTGTTCTACAAGTCACAGGCTGTTAAACCCTTCAGCTCATAGGCAAGGTCTATGCAAACACATGGGCCAAGTGGGCTTTAACACTGCTTGAATTCTGTATACACACTGTCTAGAAGACAGAATCCTGACCTGTTTCTTCTGGTTTTGCATGTCCTCGACTTCACTCCTGCCTGGACCCTGACAGTGGTTTGAGTGCATGGTTCTCTATGCTCCATCAGTCCCATGTGTTCATCTGGAATTGCTACTCTAATGTCTTTCTACAGCTTAAAGTGCCCAGGTGCACTGAGCACATTCCGAGCTGTTTGAATGGTCATGAAGACTCAACTCACAAGGATGCTCACATGTGAATGGTTTGAAGGCAAAAAGGCCAGCAACTGGCTTAGTAATTATTGGGCTGATCTTAAAACTGACGGCTTGGTAGGTGTTCACACGGGCACTGCCATACCATGTACTCAATGCCTCTGCCCCATAGCAAAGGCACGTTTTTCCTGGGAGAGGCTCAGAGGAATGGCAAAGCCTTCCTCAGGTCTGAGTGGGAATGTTGGCAGTGTGTATAGAAAATGTCCACCATAGCTGTCTCTCCCCTTAAAGACTGTTCCGTTACAGAGGCAGCTCTTACTGAGATCAGCTAACCCTGGCTTCTTGTTCAGCTGTACCATAAACCCTATGTCTTGGTTATCTGTACTCAACAATCAATCTCCCCACATAGCTGGGGTCCTCAGACTTCTCTAAGAGCCCAGACAACCTGATCTCAGCTTGTGTGTGTGTGTGTGTGTGTGTGTGTGTGTGTATGTGTGTGTCTGTGGTGTGTGAGTGTGTGTGTGTATGTGGGGGTGTTTGTGTGTGTGTGATTTCCTGATTTCCTTGCTGTTCCAAGGCAGGATTCTAATACCCAAGCTCTGTGAAAGTACAGCAATGACTCATGGGAGAATCAAGCCAATTGGTTGGTGTTGGTGCTTGGTGGCTTCAGGGGAAGCAAAGTCTTGTGTTGATTTTGAGTGGAGAGTCTTGCCTCTTGTTCCTTAGGCCTACCGTAACTGCATCATCTGAGCGCCTATGCTCCTGTTCTTCTGAAGAGAAGCTCCTGCCTGGCTCCATTGTAAGCCCTTCCTGTTTGTCTGGTCCCACCTCTGTTTCCATCTCAGGAATTAGAGCCGTCCATTTTGCTTTCTTGTCGATCTCCCTCTCTGAATCCATCACAACCACAGTCAATGCCATTTATCCATTTATCATTTATTGATGTATTTATTAACCCCCTGGCTCCAGGCATTCTGAATTTAGCATCTAATTGCATATCTTGTTACAGTGTTTAATGCTAACTGTGCCACAGCCATGTCTTTAGCAGAAGGGGACATCTTCTGCAGCTAAGGCTACAGTTAGCCACGTGCTGCCCAGTGCAAACCGTAAAGTGTAATTCATTCGGATTAAGGTGCAGACGATTCTCAGTTGTCGAATGTCGGTTACAACAGGGTGAATCTTCTCATCATCTGGCTATCCAGGGTTCAGTCCAGCGCCTACATTGTAGGTGGAATATGAGGACAGACCATCATCAGAGCCTTGTCACAGTCTCAGTTTCTACTAGAGTGATAATGTAATGTCTCCCCAGTGTGAATGCGTGTGAACATTAGGTGACACCTATTCCGGGACAACAGGTGGCACTGGGACAGTTACAGGCAAACTGACATAGTGTCTCCAACAAAAAAATAAGAAGCACTTTGACACCAACTAATAAGACAGTAGTTCTCAATCTGGTGGCTCGAGGCCCCTTTGAGAGTCACACACCCGATATCCTATATGTCAGATATTCACATTGCAATTTGTAACAGTAGCAAAATTTCAGTTATGAAGTACAAGATAATTTTCTGGCTGGGGGTCACCACAACCTGAGGAGCTGTACTAAAGGGTCACAGCATTAGGAAGTCTGAGAACCACTGAGTTGAGGTGTCAGCCCTACTCACTGACCACCCAGGACAAAGGAAGGCACGCTGCCTACCAGATGAGGTCATCCAAAAGACTCTTTCAGTGCTCACAGGATTAAATTCAATCTCATACCCTTAGATGGCCAGTGTGTTCTCCTTTGGTGTCAGAGTGAAGACTATTTAAAATGTCTCCCTGTCACATTATAAACCCTAATCATCCTCACTAGCTTTTAATAGCCCAGTGCTCATAGAGGGAAGGAACTGAGCCTGCTGGAGCCTGAGTCTTAGAAAGAGCTGATGTCCTTTTCATCCTAGGAATAGATGGCCATCCCTCTGTGGTCATTTGATAAACACTAGTTACACATGGGCCTGTGAGGCTGGGGTAGTGGACATCTCTCCACCCCGAGCAGCTGACAGAAGGGGACTGGAACTGCATGGGTTCTAAAATACCAGGCTTCAATGGCAATTTGATGTTCTGCTTTGTGGTGTTATTAAAGATTCAGGAGGAGGGAAAGAAGGTCACCTGCTTCCTTGGATGCTTCTTTAAACTCAAGATCTGGTTGGGCTTTATTCCAGAGCCCTTTGGAAAAAAAAGTTCTACTCCCCAAAGTCTTTAAAACAAATGCAAATGTCGTAATAGCTTTTCAGGAGCTTCTAATCTATTTGGGGACATGCCAAAATATTCTCGAACCCAAGTCTTTTTAGACTAGGGCACTCATATAGGGCACCGCGGCACAAGGACCCTCTGTGTTTATGCTTATATGCGTATCATGTCTCTGTGTAAATAGATGCTCACAAACACCTTTTATCTCGATAAAGAAAGCTCGGGTCTATTCATAGGAAAATAGTTGGGTCAGGCTTTCTGGGTTTTTTGTTTGTGCACTGCGGGGTGCCTAATAGCACTGCAGGGGCAGGCATCCAATGTCACGCCAGCCACCTACAGCACGCAGGGTGCCAGAGGCACTGATGAGAACACTAATTAGAGGGTGTCAGAGAGGAGGAGAGGAGGAAGGGACAAAAAAAATCCACAAAGATGGAAAATAGAGGGGGGTGGGCTTCCCGTTTTCATTTATGGGAATTCTATGTTTTTGGACTGTACTCACTTCAGATATTATTCTCAGGTTCTGAAGTTGGTGGAGAAGAAAGAAAAACTGAGTCGGATGGATGGATTATCTTCTGGGGTTAGCCACCTGCTTCTGTAAGCAATTTTTATCTGCCCTTCTCCATATTCCATGCCAGCCACCACCAGCCAGCACGCTGCATGTCCAAGGACCTTTATGAAGAGTCGCCAAGTTGCCCCACACAATCCAGACTTCGTGTCTTCCTGAGGGTCGTGTGTAGCTTTGTTTCTCACAGACATGCCCTCTCATCATCAACTAAGTACGGCCACCATTGTCAGAGCCGTTAGGTTATGATCACTCCAGACTTGGAAGGTTCCAGACCTTTTCACCCCCGGATCTCGCTCTGACTTACCTTCCTACCCACAGTTATCATCCATTCTTTCCCCAACTCTGTGGAAAAGAAAATCGAACACCCACTTTAAAAGTCTCACAGCCAGCACAGGGTTAACGGGCACTGGTCTCTTAAAACCATCTCCAGATGACTTTAGTCCTCAGGCTGTGTCCTGGGCAGGGGACACCTGGGATCATGTGTAATGCCTCTTACTTACATTTCAGGACTGAAACACCCAGGGTGCAAAGTATAAAGAGACAATCATTCTGAACCCTAGTCCTGGTCCAATACCCACCCACTTGACCTTCATGGAAGGTCACCTGAGTTTTCTTTCGTGGACATGGGAGGTCACCTGAGTTCCCTTGTGTGAAAACCACTTACGTCCTTAGCTATCTCCTCCTCTGATGAGCTTAAACAGTAATTCTCTATTTTAAGAAAATAGGAGACACCCTTTTAAATTGCCTCCAAAGCTAATTTCAAACATTGTTTTCTTCCCCTTAAGAAGCACAATATTTTTACCGAAATACTTGATCTTAATTTACTTTACTTTTTCCAAATGTGATTTCCTCCCACAAAAGACCAAGTCCCCAAATTCTCATTCTAATTTTGAAGGAAAAAAAAAGAAAAAAGAAAAACAAAACCAAGGACTCTGTGTACCACATTGACACCCAGAAGCCACCTTTATGTGGAGACTCGCTTGGCTCTTGAGAAGATTCAGGGATAGAATATATTCCACAGGATTATTGGGGACCCGGGTGCCATTGTAGCCATATGTCCTTTTTCCTCTATTTACTCATAGCTGTCACCCGGGTCTGGAGACACTGCACCTATTAGAAGTGAATATGTTTGAAACTCCTTCATGAGCCTGCCTTTAGACTTATGCTTTCAAATCCTTCTCGCCCTGTCCAGCCCACTGGCCCAGTTCCTACCCTCCTACAGCGAACCAGGGTCCCTGAGACATCCTGTACTAACCCTGCTCACCTACCCTTCAACAGCTCTCTCTCTCTCTCTCTCTCTCTCTCTCTCTCTCTCTGTGTGTGTGTGTGTGTGTGTGTCTGTGTGTGTGTGTCTGTGTGTGTGTGTCTGTGTGTCTGTGTCTGTGTTTGCAAGTACATGTGGAAACCAGAGAGATCAACCTCAAATGTTTTCCCAGGGGCTATCACCTTGTTTTTATTTACGTTTTCAAGGTTTTATTTTACACGTATAACACGTATAGGTGATTTGCCTGTATGTGTCCGTGTGCCACGTACATGCACTGCCCTTGGAGTACAGAAGAGGGTGACAGATCCCCCAGGATTAGCATTACAGACGGTTGTCAACTGCCTTTTGTAGCAGGACTGATGTGATCCCTCTGGAAGCAAAGTCAGTGTCTGAACTGCTGAGCTATTTCTCTAGACCCTTGCCTCGTTTTTTTTTTTTTTTTTTTTTTTTTTTTTTTTTTTTTTGAGACAGGGTGTTTTAGTCAGGGTTTCTATTCAGTTGAGGAAATGCCTCCATGAGATCCAGCTGTAAGGGATTTTCTCAACTAGTGATCAAGGGGGGAGGGCCCAGCCCATTGTGGGTGGGGCCATCCCTGGGCTGGTAGACATGGGTTCTATAAAAAAAACAGGCTGAACAAGCCAGGGGAAGCAAGCCAGTAAGTAACATCCCTCCATGGCCTCTGCATCAGTTTCTGCTTCCTGACCTGCTTGAGTTCCAATTGGTGATGAACAGCAATGTGGAAGTGTAAGCTGAATAGACTTTTACCTTTCCTCCTCAGCTTGCTTCTTGTTTCATGATGTTTTCTACAGGAATAGAAACCCTGACTAAAGTCTCTAGGATTCAGAGAGGATCAGAAATAGAGGGTGTTACAGCTGTGGTCCCACCTGTGTTCCTGGCTTTATCCAGTTTTATGGACATCAACAGAAACTCGCTTTCCTTGTTAACAGCACTCATGTGTTTTGTCTTTACAATAGTTTCATTTCTGTAGTGAAAAACTACACTGTTTGTAACTTTGAGGAGAAAGGGATAATTTTGGCTACAGTTCCAGGCTGTAAGTCCCTGGCATCAGAGGGGTCAAGGCAATAGGAACTTGAAATACCTAGTCACGTCACATCCACAGTCAAAAAAATGCATGCTTGTCTCATTTCTAGACTTAGGGAATGGCACCACCCATAATAGTCTGGGTTTTTCTTCTCCCATCAACTAAAGTAATCAAGACAAATGCCCAACAGACCAACCCAACTCATGCAATCCCTTGTGCATGTAGCTTCTCTTCCCAGACAATTCCTGACTGTGTCAATGAGAACATAGTCTTGGCAGGCAGAGGCATGTCTTAATCACTGTAAAAACCCTCTGGGATAGAAATACTGAATTTATAATGTTTTTCAAATTGTATCCTGGTTAGGAAATATGAATCTCACTCAATTTTGATAGCAGAGAGAACATATTGACTTGTTTGTTTGTTTGTTTTTGGATCTAGATGTAGCCTCTAGAATGAAGATTTAGTGTTGAGACTACAGAACAGAGAGCTGCTCTCCATGAGAGCTGGCAGCTGTCATTATACCCATTGATTTTAACATGTTCCAAGTCGGCACCACGCCTACCACCTCCTCCCCCAGCAAGCCATCTGCATTTGTACCCTCAAAGCCTTGTGTTGAGCCCAGTTGGTTGTGCAGGCCTCACTAGTCCACTGGCTTAGGAATTAGAGCATCAGCAAATGGCATGTAAATTGCCTAATGACCTCCCTACCTGCAAGGAGAACGCGTTGCCCCCGGAACAAATTCTATGGTGCAGCATCCCCTTGTAGACTGTTGCACATGTAGAATCCAAGCATGTTTGAAATGTGTTCATACAAACAAGTATGCTGGCGACCGTTGTCCCTCATGCTCAGCCTGACTTGGTGCCATAGGCAGGCACTCCCAAATTGTCTGGGTCCACTTGGATTTGTCATCCCCTTGGGAGTACCACAGGAGCATTGGGGGAAGGAGAATGACTCGAGAGAGTACTTACTCTCTGTTCCCATGACTTCCATCAGCTACTTTAACATGGCTTCCTCTGGCCTTAGGAAACCCATCTCCTGCTTACCTCTGAGGGCCTAGGACTGAAGGCCACCAACTTGTGATCTCCTCTGTTTCTAGTCCCTTTTCATAAATAGCCTCTGACTCAGACTTAACTCCAGTTCTCTAGTTTGGGCCTGTCACCTGTTTCCTAAGTACCAACCAACTCACAACCCACCAAGTCTATGACTCTACCTCCTGAAGTAATTTAACCTTCAAGGTCAAGTAGTTGACCAAAAGGCATTCGGGCGAGGTCGCCGGGTCTTCCCAATTCAACTAGATTCTAATGAAAGACCCTACCAGAACTCTCCAGGAAATGTCTGAGGAGGAGAAAACTCTCTTCTCTGAGTGGTCTCACCAGACCACTGTTTCTTCTTAAAATCTCACCCAGGGAAAAGCTGTTGATTAGATTCCAGAAACTCGGGGGCATGTGCAGGTATCAAAGAGAAATTGTCCCAAGCAAGAAGCTGGAACCCAGCAGCACACAGTCCATCATGGAAAGCCAGCTAGGGACACACGTGATTCGCTGGTGGAAGCTGTCATTCTTCTGGACTGAGTAGATGGCTGCAAAGTGGAGTCTTCTTTCTGACCTTAATTATGTGGCTGCATCTTCGTGGGTTCTTAGTCTCATGTGCATAGATACAAAAATTACCCAGCAATCTGGAAGCTTAGGGGGGAAGAAAGGAAAGAAAGAAGAGAAAAAAATGGCAGTAATTAGATGACAAAAAAACTATATTCAAATAAAATTAAGGGTTTGACTTAAAGCCATGGGGGGCATCTCCTTTTGTTTCATCCTCTACAGCATTTAAAGGAGAAGGGGACAAAGTGAGCATTCTGGAAGAATCTAACACTGACAATTGGCCCCATCCAGACAGAGGGGATTTCAGTCCAAGGTCCCCTGTGCACCCAGCACCTCTATTTTGACGGCATTGTCATACCTTATACAAATGGCGCTGGGAAGATATTCAAGATCCAGGAACAAAGAACTTCTGAGTTTGCTTGGGTCATAGAGTCTCTATCACTGTAATAAGACACCACAGACCAAAAGCAACTTGAGGAAGAAAGGCTTTATTTTAGCTTCCAACTTTAAGGGCACACTCCCGTGCGGGGGGAGGGGGGAGCAGTGGGGACTGGAGGCGGGTATCTGGAGGCAGGAACTGAAGCAGAAGCCATGGAGAAGTGGGCTTATTGGCGTGCTAACCATGGCTCGCTCAGCCTGTTTCTTATTGAACCCAGGACCACCAGCCCAGGAGTGGGACCACCCATAGTGAGTTGGGTGGTTTCATGTTAATCATTAATCAAGAGTAGGCACTACAGGCTTGCCCAGAAGCCAATCTGGTGGAGCTGTTTTCTCTGTTGATGTTTGCTCTTCCAAAATGACTCTGGTTTGTGTCAACTTGATAAACACTAACCAGTAGAGCCTGCAATGTTTACTTGTAACACCTTTGTAAATTAAGTCTCACAGAGATTTTTTTTCTAGGATCTAACCCTAAAGCGGAAAGGTCATGGGTTCTGCTGATGTCCTCACCTGCTGCTGCTTTATCTCCAGAGGAGAAGAGTGATTGGCATACTCTCCATCGGGACCTGATGGATGCATCCCTGGTTCCTGTCAACGTCTCATAGTTGCGACTGTTAAGACTGAGCTTCATTTGCATTTCTCTGGTGGTTACAGTTTTCTCACGTGTTTCTTAGCTGTTGAAATTCTCTCTCTGTCTCTGTCTCTGTCTCTGTCTCTCTGTCTCTGTCTCTCTGTCTCTCTCTCTCTCTCTCTCTCTCTCTCTCTAATACTCTTGACTTGGAGATGATGATCCTGGTGTCTACAGATTGCTCTGCTCCTCTTTGACTGCAGGATCTCCGCTGAATTCTTGCCGTTTTCAGTTATGTGTATTGTATACTGTGTTAGGAAAAATTGCAGGGCCTAGGTGCCTATTGGTGTTATAAATGATACTTGAGTCTAGGGTCAGCTGGCAGTAGGTATTGTGGCATAAGAGATAAAACTACAGACCCTTGGAAGGCCTGGGTTACTAAGGTCTTAGGTGCACCTGCCAAGCAGGAGGTGAGACACTGTTAGAGAAAAGGTGAAAGGTCATATCTTAGGGGGCAGCCTGGGTACTCACAGGACAGTAGCAGAGGGGTTTCCAGAAAATGTGTCCAGTGGGTTCTGATGTGGACTGTCTAATAGACCCATCAGATGACTCCCTGACAGGATAGCCTCCAGTACCTCGCTCAAAAGGAGACTCCCTGGCTGTCAGCCCAGTATCACAGCAGAGGGGAGAGGAAACAGAAGGGGACTGGGAAAATCTCTGGCTGTTCCTCTCCACCAGCAGAGTCACTAATGGCTTTGAAGCTATTGTCAGTTAAATTACCAGCGAGGGAGGCCAAGTATGCGGCCAGCCTCCTCTGCATAATAGGACAGTCTACGGTGCCAGATCTCTGATTGGCACCAGATAGCGTTTGACTTCAGGACGGTTCTGTGCAGACTGCAACCAGCAAATACTAAAACCAGAGGGTGTGCACTTTGCCCAGTGTACTTCCCATTCCCATCCCTCAGACCATCAAGTAGAGGACAGTAGACATTTGTAACAAACAAAAAAAAAAAACCCTCACAGAAGAAGCAGGAAAAAGGACGTCCTCAGCAAACATGGCTGGCCACTTGAGAGGAGGGACGACCCTGGGTTGTGCCATGGAGTGCAACCAACCACCTTGTAGGAGCATCCCAGGAGGCACATCCAAGCTGCAAGCAATTAGATGTATGGATTGCCATCTCTAAAACAAATGACTCTGGTTTCCAGCTACTGTACATTCAGGTAAAACTATGTGATTTGCTCATTTCACTTGGGCGAAGAATCGGGGTCTCATGAATCAAGCGAGAACGTGGCCAGTGTCTTTGCACAGTTACCTCCATCAGTGCAGGGAGTCAGACACCTCCTGGCTGTGTGGATTCCACCAGAGCATCCCTGCCTCTTCTCCTTGTGAGGTGGTCTCCAGCCTTCTCTGCTGTCATTTCTGTCTTCTTGCTAAGGCACTGAGAGCTTATGCTTTCCCATGTGTGTAGACTGAGAGGCGAGGGGGCGGGTGCTGTATGGCAGACATAGCAGAGCATTCTGTGAACATCTGAGAAAGTATATCAATGAATGGGATGCTGGTGCCACGGAGTCTAGGAACCCTCTTCTCGTTCTGTCTTGTTCTGCCTTTTATTTTCCCCATGAGAATGGCCCCTACCTATCCTCAGAAGAGATTTGGAAGACAGACAAAGACAGATCAGAAAAGGCCCATGTTCCTTTTTGGTGGCATCAAGTAACTATTACCCGAGAGGCAAGCAACGGGTGCCAGAGAGGTTGGGGGGCGGTGCTGGGTGAGAGGAAAGCCAAATCCTCCTCAAGTCATCCTGCCAAGAAGTGAGTTAGAGTTAGCGTCTCCTGCCTCCTCCAGCACTCGTGATAATAGACAAACACATCTTGGGTTTACATGAAACTGCAAACATAACAAATGCCTAGCTGCCCCCTGACACTCATCTCTGCAATCCTATTAAAGGAGCTTTAGCTAAGAGATTATTGGGTTTCCGGAAATGAACTGACAATCACCACCGTGCAAATAGATTTACACAGTGTTATTTGGTTTTGGTGTCTGGAATTTCTCCTTTATTGCAATTTTAAGGAGGATTCACTTTTGCAATAAATAAAGCTCTAGCTCGTTTTATTTATATATATGTATATGCATATATATGTGTGTATATTTGGTTTGGCTGGGTTTTGTTGTTGTTGTTTGGAAGATTGTTTGTTTATTTTTGCTTTGTGTTTTGGTAAGGCATCCACAAGAACCTAACTCTCCCTTAGGTTTCCAATTATTTTGATCAGGGTACATACAAAATGTATCTCCTTTTTGCCATGTTCTCCTATATAGCCCTGTGTAGAATCATATCTCCATTAATAAAAAGCTCCTGTGGGTTGATGTTAGGGTGATACATGATAGGACAGTGGAGAGGTAGGCGGGGAAAGGGAAAACAGAGGAGAGGCAGAGATTGGGAGAAAGGCAGAGGATCCAGTAGCCGTAGTGAGGGAGGAAGGTCAGGTGACACCAGCCACATGCATTTAGGGAAAGACTCCTGTACCAGCCACATTAGAACGGTCAGGGGAGCTCTCAAGACTGAGGAATGCTCAAGCCCCACTATGTGTACCCTTCCAATAGGCATATCCATGGTGTCCCTGAACCAGCTATGCCAGCAGCACTTGGGAACTGAAATGCACATTACCAGTCCCCACACAGTCCTGTCAATCAGAAACTGGAGTGTTGATCCAACAGGAGGCCTACCAGTTGATTCTGGTCACAGTCAACTTTGAGGGGAAATACCATTAATTTTCTTACACATTCTCCAAAACCTCTGATGATGTCTTCCATTCTCTGTGTGATAACTTTTGCTTGGTTTCTGTGAAGCAAAGACTAAGCACACTAGTTTCATTTCTGGTCTGTAATCTTTGGCCACCACAGATGAGGCAGTTCCAGTTTTCTATGGAGAAGAGTGGGCTCTAAAGATTTCAGAATAAACTGTCTTGGGGACAATGCAGGAACAATCTTTGGAATAAAATAATACCCTAACCCAGAGGACTAAGGAGCAATATAAGATCTATGTATCTTTGAGATGCTATTTTATCGGTTCCCATAGTAACAGTTATATTCAAAATCTTAGGATAATTTTCATTTGTTTTGTTAAGATCCAAGTTTCCTTAGGGTTTGCTTGATTTCCTGTTTGTTATTCATCCATAAATGTCATATACAGTATTACTGGAATTCGATGTTTGAATGACATAAAATCCTACAGATAACAAATTTGTGTGCAAAATCAATTCTTCCCTTTCTTCCCTTCCTTCCCTTCCCTCCCTTCCTCTACGTCCCTCATTTGATGCTCATCGTACTCCACTCAGCTTTTCATCAGCAAAACCTCCTCCTCCTTATAGGGCAATTAGAGCCACAATTCCCACACCTAGCTCATTGGGTCACAAATGTCTTTGAACTTCATACTGCTTCCAATTTTGCAAGAACATTGTGAATATTCCAGACAACCTTCTGTCAATGGAAGAATGTTTAAATAAAGAAAATGCATCTATGGAGAAAATAATCTATAGGTGTTAAAGGAGATGTTTCTGCAAGTGCTGACATTGAAAAATATACCTGCTGGCTCTGTGGCAGAACAGGATGCACAGCCTGCACCCCTGCCAGCGGTCCCCCCAAAGGAGGCAAACAGGAGGAAGAAATAACTTGGAGAGTTTTGTGTACTCTCTGATATATTCACAGTGAGCGTGCATTTAATAATACACATTTGATAACTTTTAAAATCAATGCATGTACTGTAAGTCAAGGACAGCTTTGAGGTCCCTGACAGACTTACACATGAGCACAAATGGAATGAGGGCGAGGAAGCAGGAACTCGTTCTTTGCAGGAGAGTCGCCTTCACAATGATCACTTTATTGTCCATTCACAAGGTTTCTATTCTTAAAAACTGTTTTTGAGAGGACAAGGCTGCCTGCAGACTAGTCTGGCCTTGTCTTTGTTACTTTCTGTTGCTGTGATACAACACAACACCATGGCCAAAAGCAACTTGGGCATATTTTGGCTTAATATTCCGCATCACAGTTCATCATCAAAGGAAGTCAAGGCAGGGACTCAAGGCAAAATGAGAACCTAAAGACAGGAACTGAAGACAGAGGCCAGGGGAAAACACTGCACAGTGGCTTGCTCATCCTGGCTTATTCGGCCTGTTTTCTTATGACATCCGGAACCACTCACCCAGGGTGTCACTGCCTCTTCTACACACTTCCGTCATTACTGAACAATGTGATCCACAACGGCCATTTTATCAATTGAGATTGCCTCTTACCAAATGACTCTAGCATGTGTCAGGTTGACATAGAAACAGGCCAGAGTGACTGTCCTCTTATCTGCTTGGCACATAAACGCATTATTGTTAAACTATAACCTTTATTTTTCTCCTTTATCCCCAAGATCTCATATTAATGTTAACACCACAATATAAAACATCTCAACTTTTGAAGTCCCACAGTCTTTAAAAATCTGAAGAGTGGAGTTTTGGATTTGGGGAATCTCTGAATAAGCCCAAGGAGAGATTTTTGAGAATGGAGTCTAATATCAAACTCATATATGCCTTACGTATACCTTATATGTACGGCCTGAAGAGGAGCTTTTCCTTTTATTGTTATCTGTTATAACAAGGTTAGTGTAGAACCTCCAACATTCAGTGTCACGTTAGTAAGTTAGTGCTGAAAGCGGTTCAGTTGTGGGAGCAGGGTCAAGTCTGGGATTCAGGTCAAGGGTGCACATTATGGGTACTTGAGTGTACCCAGTATTGGGAGGCTAGAATGCAAACCCAGTGCTGGGTTGCAGTGTTGGCCTTCTGGGTACATGTCTGTCTTGATGTTGTCCCAAATGTGCAGCACATACAGCATTTTAAGCTCTAGCACAAGCCCAGTCCCCATTAGCCTCTAGTTTGCTGGATTCCTCAGCACAGCAGATGAATCACAAGGGGAATCTGCTGTGAAAATGAGGGCTGTGGCGTTGCTGTCGTTGGAATCTGCATCCCCAGCTTCCTAGCAATCCATCCGACATCAGTGACGTCTTTGGGGCTCCAGATTCAGAACATTTATTTAGAAACTTAACTTCAGTCTCTTAACAGCTTCCTCCTGACAATGCATGCTGGATGTTTTGGTTTGCTAATCCAACAGTCATTTCTGAGATCCACACAAATGAAAAACCATACCAATAAGACACAAAACCCTTAATTACTCTAATGTATGTCCCAAGGCTCTCCCTCCCAGCCCCCCCCCACCCAGCCCTCCTTAACTTCTCTGGGCACCATCCAGGAGGCTGAAGAATCCAGCACATCGCTGTTTCCTTCCACAGGCTGCGGGGAATTTGTTTTACAAGGCTGGCTTTAACGGAGCTACCTGCTGTGCGCCACATTGCTACTGTTTGTGAAGTGAATGATGGGAAAGGCAAGTCTGTGATTTCATTTGTTCAGACCAATTACTCACGCGCTGCACACGGTATCATTTCCTTGTCACTTAATGACTGACCAGCCTGCCTGACTCATTAGTGCCTCAGCCTAGTGAAAGGAAGACCTCCGCATAATGAGGCGCTGAAGGAAGTGGGGTGCTGTTCTACCTAAAAGAAATGGTGCTCGGAGATCCAGCGCAGCTGCAGGTGTTCGGATGACAATGTGGGAAGCAGTTAGCTTCCAATTTAGCAGAAAATTAAGAGCGAAAAAACTGTTATTTGTGAGAGAAGATACTCATGGCAAGCAATCATCCTGGCTCGGCAGCCACAAGACAAGCGTTCAGCTGTCTTTGTCGTGACTTAAAACAATTGGTATCTTGGGCTGCATTCAACACCAGATTGGAGCGTATTATCTGCAGTTTATTCTTTCTTGGGATATTTTGTGTCCCCCCTTCCCCCATTTTTATGATTAATTTGCTTGCTTGAATGTAAAGCATTTAAGCTGAAAAATCTGGATCATGGCTGATCATTGTGCCAGGGCTCTGGACTGTATGATACAAGATAATTGGCAATTTTCAAATTCATAATCCATTCTGTTCCCTCGCCTCCCCCAACCACTTTGTCCCTTCTGGTAGCTTCTCTTCAGCCATCTTTAGTGTCATCTCTGAAAGTACCCATGGAGGAGGGATAAGGGCAAATACATACCTTCAGTCAAGCCCCCACCCTCCTCAGACTCACCTTTGGGAAACGTGAGGGGCCCTGTGTGCTCCATCCCGTGGCCAGTGTCCCTCCAGGAAAGCAGTCACAGGCTGCCACCAAACCGGAAAAAAAAAAGTTTCCCCATAATAAGACTTTATCCTATTTGGAGCCAACATGCTGAGTCACGTTTGTAGGATAATAAAGGGTGTTTTTTTGTTTTTGTTTTTGTTTTTAACTTAATTTGAGGTTTGAGGTTTTGGTATGAAGCAGGCGTGAGAACCCTGATAGTCTATAAGCCACCAGACAGTCCCCCACTTGCTAACATAGCACGCTCTGTCCTACTCTCCTTGCTTGGGATGGTCACATAGGAGCCGGCTGCACCCACTGGCGCGGTTTCTCATTTTAACCGGGTCCAGAGAGGGTGAGCTCCGCTTGGTTCCCTCCGGTGTTGTCCGAGCTCAGCCAGACCCTTCCTGAGCAGAAGAGTCCCTCACTCAGCTTTCTTTGGAGATGAAGTGATGTCTCCTATTTCTCAGGCAAACTCGGGATAGTGACAATTTTCTATTTTCGGTTTTTTCAATGGAGCTCATGTGTGTGATAGCAGGCCACGTGAACAGCAGACTCAGGAGCTGTAAGGCACGCAACGTTTGCCTCAGCTAAACAGTAGAGGCAGGGTCTCTACTGAAATGGTGCATTTCTCTGTGATAGTTTTTATTCTTCCAAACAGCTTGCCTCTTTTCAAATCAGAAGGGCAATGTCCTCGGTCACTTTTCTTCTATTTGCTTATAAGGTGTTTACCCCACTGCTCAGCCATTTGCATGGACACACCAGTCACGGAACCGGTCAGGATGGCAATGCATCCTGTCCCCCGGCTTGGCACAAATTTCCCACTTGAACCGTGTGCCGTTTTTCGTGCCCATGTGTAGGAGCGTGCAGAAGGGAACCGGAAAGCAAGAACAGAGAGCGCAGCTGCGGTGGCCAGTAGAAGGAAGCTGCGTGGGAGGTGCGGCTGCGGGCTGGGAAAACGGCTCTCCACGGGCGATCACCATCCAATCACCCCCAGCACCCAGGAAAAAATACCCAGATGCTGTGGTGTGTGTCTATCATCCTGGTGCTGGGGAAGGGGGCGGAGATGGGAGCCGTCCTATGACTAGACAATCTGGCCCAGTCAGCAAGTTCCAGGTTCCGAGAGAAGCCCTGCCTTGAAAAATAAGGTGGGCAGTAATTGAGGAAGACACCTTATATTGACTTGTGGCCTTCATGAACTTGTCACATACACTCACGGACACACACACTCACGCACACACGCGCGCATGCATAATTAAAATAAGAAATGCAGGGAAACCCAAGTAACTAGTGAGCAGGGGAGCAGCTAAGAGGGTTAAAAAGTGAACTTCCCTCAGACCCTATTTTAAATCCACCTCTCATTACGTTGCTGCCCACGCCAACCCCCAGCTCAGATGCAAAAACGCTTCTTCATCATAGCTGGTTTATTTCCAGGAAAGCTGGAGGGCCTACACTTTCGACATGGACACCATCTTCTGTGGTATAGCTTGATTTCCAAGCAGGCTGTGGAGCACGTGGACTTTGCGGTTTACTAACTCCGTTACCACCGCTCGGCCACGCGCTGTTTTTGTGTCCACAAACAATCACTTTTTCTTCTGCTCTGCCAGTTTGATGTGTAATATTTTCCTTTTCCCTCTATTCCTTTCCAATATTCCTGTCAGCTTACAGCGGCTACTTCGTTAAGCTTTTTCCTCTGCGTTAGCAGCCATCAGCAGTGAAGTATCCTTTGTGGGAGGCCAAAAGAGAATTGACCTTGTTCTCTTCCCACACTGGCAGACCTGCCAACGCCAGAGGATTTACTGCAGTGTCACACAGATTGCCTGGAGAACACTCTGTGTCCCCATTTGTCACACAGCTTCCATGGCGCACCAGGCATGTGGGCTTGTAAACTTATTTCTGAAGATGTTGAAAGGATTATCCTCGCTCATAAAATGAGAAATTTGCTTAAATGCCTTAGAAGATTTAAGGCTGCCCCCTCCCCTTTTTAAAAGAAAGGCTTATTTGAATTACAAAGCAGGGTTGTGGGAGTGAGGAAGAGAAGGATCCTCCTCCACCCCCCACCCCGCTTCCCAGTACCTCATCCCCCCCCCCTCCCTCCTCCCAGGCTGCCTTCCTCTGCCCCCCTTAGAAGGGAACAGGACCTGCTGTCTGTCAAAGTTACAGAAAGGAAGCTATAGCTCCCCAACTATCCTGCAAGCTGAAACAAAAATCCCCGGTAAAAAGCACCATCCACAATGGCAGAGGGAAATGGACCCAGGCCCTCTAAGGCTGAGCATTCACTCCATCTCAGTAGAAGATCCTGTTCCTGATACTTTGCCATGCAGGAGACACTCCAGCCCTCCCCCAACCCCCTTTGTAGTCTACACACAGCCTTGGTGATCAGCAACATCCTCTGCTGTTTTCGTGGAAAGGGTGTGTTGACATGAACTCCCTAGCTGTGAATGTAAACATGATGCTGACAGCCAGGCATACAGCCGGGGTTAGCAGGTACCTCCACTTACCAGGGGCAGATGTTTAACCTTGACGTGAACAGCAATTAAGCAGAACCTCAGAAACCAAGGCCTCCCCGGGAACCAATTAATAATTTGGTGGGGAACATGTTAAATGCAAATTTCTCTCACAAACCACTTCAGAACGGCGCTTCTTCCCCCCACCCAGTGGACCGAGCTGGAGAATCATTTGTAACAAAGCCCCATGGTGAGGGTGTGAACAAATTGTAATTAGGCAAATTAAGTGAGTGTTGCATGTACATCAATTAATTTCTGGTCACAAGCTACACAGCAATTGCCACCACCTTTGTTGCATGTGGAGGCTTGACAGCGGTGTTTGCCCACGCCTCCTCATTCCTGCTCCTTCTGAGTGCTCCCCACCCCAAGCCCCAGCCGAAGCCTCTGCCCCACACTTGATTCTCACTGGTCCCAGTTCATTTACTTTGTAACCACTGTGTATCGATGCACACAAACTCCACGCAGCCTTCCGACTTTTACAAAGAAAAACTCCGCTGGCTGGTTTCAAACGGTGCGTCTAAGCCAGTGGAGCTGGAGTACGTGGCTCTCCCAGGCACAACACAGATCATCCATTTCCTCTCCCACTGAGGCAAAGAACATAAAACAGGGCTGTGTGAAAGGATGCCATGCACAAGTTGGAACTTCCCCACAGAGCGAATTGTTTGGGGAAGGTATATGATTCAATATAATTGTCCCAAGTGAGATCCCCCCACTGTGGGTTTCTGAGGGTCTCAGCCATCCCACTATGAAAACGGCCCCACAGGAGAGGCAGTTACGCAATCAGCTCTCTGGCAAGCATGCAGCAGTTAACCTCTCCACGCTATCACCGTACCCCTCAGAACTGTCTAAATGTGCACGCTAAAATATTATGGACAAAAGCAAAAGCGTTTCTTTACTGTGCAGGGGCCTCGACAGGAAGAGAATGAATACATGCAAATTTTAGGCCTCCACTGTAATTTAGCCCAAATGCTTTTTTCATCCGGGTTCGGATGTTCAACCTTCAGCCACTTTGTTAGTCCACAGAAGCCCCGACGCATTTTCACTCTGGCAAAATAGACCTGTCACGAGGTGAAGAGAGCCAGGCGAAGCAGCAGCAGGGAACTGATGGGCTGTGTGGGAGAGTTCCTATTGTCATCCTGGCTGGTCAACATACAGGGCAAGGGGAAGGCCTGAGTCCCAAAGGATGCTGCTGGGAGAGGGAACAGGCCTTGTGGGTAGTGGTTAGAGGGAGGTTCTTCTGTCATCAGTGGACTGAAGCAAAAGCCCTTAAGGACCGAGATCCAAAGACTTCCTCTTCTGTACCCAACTAGCGCCCCAGATTCAGCGCAATGTTCAAGTTTAACTTCCGGGTTGCGGTTCATGGCTGATCCCTTTACATTGTCACCTTTTGTCCAGATGTAAGGTATATGCAATGTGGCTGGTCGACTTCACTGGTGAACAAAGTCCTTTTGTGGTGTCCCTGTTGCCTTGGTTCCTGGAACCCCCTCAAGAATACCCAAACTGCTGGATGATCAACCCCTTCATGTAAAATGACACAAGAAGAAATAAATAATTTATATACATCTTCCCATATACTTCAGGTTATCTCTGGGTTACCAATAATGCCTAACATAATGCAAATGCATTGTGTGTGGTCATATTGAATCATTTAAGAAACGATATGAAAAGTCCATACACGGTCAATTCAGACAGTTTTGCCCACAAACCATTTCAGTCTGCAGCAATTTTTATCTGTATATGGGGAATCCAAGGGTACTGAGGATGGACTGACTTATTTATACTGAGGTGGTCTTTCCTTTCCCTGCCCTGCTGAGAATAAGTCAGAGCACGTCCAATAGTGCCAAGTGGATGCAGAGGGAGATGGCCTAGGCTGCTGCACAGTTTCACTGTTTCTTGAGACCCCACACTCCCGGCTTACTTGAGGACATGCTTTGTAAGCTTCCAGAGTGTGCTGTCTCCTGGTTCCCCTGGGCCGTTTAGGCTTGCTCCCGAGATCCCTTCTTCATCCCCTACAAACATTTCCAGTATTGATGACTTAAACATTCATCCTTTTCTCTTCTACTCAAACCTGCTCTCAGCCGCTTAAAGATGCTTGCCTACAAAGGCATCGTGCGCACCCCATGACACAGACATTTGGGGTTGCAGGCTCTGCCTGTTTGTACTTAATAGCTTCCGTCTGGTCCACTAGGTTCAGAGGGCTCATGAGCTGTGACTTCACCCAGACCCAAACCAGCTTGTCACAGAATCATCAGACCCAGTCACCTCTCTGAAAGAACAAGATGCCAGCTCTTTTCTTTGGCACCGTGCTTAGTGGGCATCTGGTTATAGTATCAGTAAGTACCCAATTTCACTGAGGCAGTCATGCATCCATCCCAACTCGATGAAGCCAGGAGTCGAGTGGGAGATCATTACGTCTTATGTCACAAAACGCACATGTGTGGACACACATGTGTGCAGGTGTGCTAAAGTGTATACACACACACATACACACATGGCTATCATGGGAAACTACCGCCCACCCCCACCCCCAATTTGGAAGTCACATTGCAATCCGGAGGAAATGCAGCCAGGCCACAGGAAGGGTTTTTAAAACGCATGCTCAGTTTTTATTTTTCCTGTTAGGATCCACAGACTGTGCTGTGATTAAATCTCCACGAACTCAGGTCCCATCATCAACGCAGCTTCTGTGACTGCCTCACACTCCAGCGACGTCCACACCATGAACCATGAACAATGGAGACCCTGGTTATCGTGGGTTGTTGTTGTTTGAGGGTGTCAGAGTGGGTGATGTTGATCAGCATGGACATCAATGGTGTGAGGGAGGGTCTTGACCTAAAGGAGTGGATCATACATAAAAAAGTAAAATAAAATAAATAAATTAAAAGCTTGGGGCTAAACTGTAAGTCTACATGTATTATATGGATCAGAGCAAAGACTAGAAAGACAGAAAGGCCTAGTGGGGAGAATATGAACAAATTCAATGCAGGGCCTTTAAACACATCTAAAGAAATAAGCTGTTGGGGGCTGGAGAGATGGCGCAGTGGCCAAGAGCACTGACTGCTCTTCCAGAGGTCCTGAGTTCAAATCCCAGCAATGACATGGTGACTCACAACCGTCTGTAATGAGATCTGATGCCCTCTTCTGGTGTGTCTGAAGACAGTGACAGTGTACTTATATATAATAAATACATCTTTAAAAAAGAAAGAAGCTTTGGCATGACAGAAGTAAGGCCCAAAGGAAGTCAGGTTCATAAAAAAGTCAGGAGAAAATGGCTGTCAGGACCCGTTGAAACATTGTCTAGGACAGAACCCATAGTAAGAGTCTCTCTGCTGAAGGCTGGAAGAAGTATACTGCTGAAACAGTGCCTGTGAACAATCTGGCCTTCTGATGGTTTGCCCCTGGAACAGCTTTCACAGGGAGGAACTGTTTAAGCTGCCTCCCCCTAGGCTCTTTGGAAGTGACATTTTTCAGGACTTTTTAAATTGCAGCCTGTGTTATATATTGGTCTCTTTAAACTTTCCCAACGTGAGTTTGCCTCCTTGACTGTGAGTGACTCTAGGACTTTGAGCTCCATGTTCTTCTGTCACAGCTGATGGTCAAGTTCTCTATCTAGGACAGAGATTGATATTTGTTCCCCCAAAAAAGTGTCTTTTCCTACCCTCCTGACCCAAACAGTTACTCAAGTATCCCATGGTAACTTCTGATCTTGCTGTATTCACCTTTGACTACAGGGGTACCAGAAAGGAAGGTTGTAGACTTCAGAAAGCTGTTAACATGGATATACTCAATTTTAAAATTATCCATATACAGGAAAGGAACTACTCAGAAATGCAAGTGTTAAACACTGCCTGAGATCATTAAATCAAATTACTGCAAATTTCAAGTGTGTTGACTTTTAAAAATAATGTTGAAGGGTTCTGGAGAGACAGATGGTTAGAGCACTGGCTGCTTTTCCAGAGATCCTGAGTTCAATTCCCAGCAACCATGTCCCTGTCACTTACAATATATAGTATATCCCATCACTGTTCAAAATATTAAATACTATGAGGAGATGTTTGAGAGGTAACTGTGTAGTAGAGCAGGAATTCAATCTTCAGGGAGGAGAGGTGGAGAGAAGGAGGAAGAGGAAGAGCGCCAGGCATGTTGGCTCATACCAGTACACCCAGTACATTGTAGGCAGAAGAAAAAAGGTTAGGAATTCAAGGCCAGCCTGGGCAATATGGTACTCTATATCAAACTATACCACAAAATGAGAATATTTTATGTATCACTGTTATACACCATGTAGTTCAACTTTATTACATACATATTTATGCTATGCTACTTTTAAAAGTCAAATCTGAGGCCCACAGACATGCATTAGAAACTCAGCACACATGCTGCTCTTGCATAGGGTTCAGGGTCTAGTACCCATGTTGTGAGCTCACAACCATCTGTGGCTCCTGTTTCAGGGGTGTCTGACAACCTTTTCTGCACTCTGAAAGTACCTAGCCTCCCATGGTACATACTCTTACCGTGTACCACCTTCCCATGAACAAGTGCACACTATACTCCAATGTACACATACACACCACCCACACATACATATATGTGCACCTTCCCATGCAAAAGTGCACACTATACTCCAATGCACACACCTTCACATATATATATGCACACACAGATATATACATACACAATATTTTTATTAAAAACACATCTTATTAGGAAAAAGGACATACCTCAAGGAAATTAAAAACATAAAATATTCTAAATTAAACATAGCTTCAAGTTTTTAATGGTAGCTTCTTGACTCTATAAAAGATTCAAAAGCAATTAGACCAGTAGCTACAGTTCATGTATATAATCTGAGAGGTGGGGTAGTAGAGAGAAGGTAGGTCACAGAACTGACTGTGCAATGCAATCTGAACTTGGCACACAGGATGCTGGCAGACTACACAGCCCCCTCAGCAGTGTTACCACGCAGGGCCGATTTCTTTTTTCTTTTTACGTGAATGTTAAGGGGTTTTCTTGGTATTTTAAAAAATATTTTTATCTATTTACTAATTTATTTATTTATTTATTTATTTATTATTTATTTATTTATCTATTTACTAATAAATTTATTTATTTATTTATTTATTATTTATTTATTTATTTAGTATATATGAGTTCACTGTCGCTGTCTTCAGACACACCAGAAGAGGGCACCAGTTCTCATTACAGATGGTTGTGAGCCACCATGTGGTTGCTGGCATTTGAACTCAGGAGCTCAGTCAGTTCTCTTAACCGCTAAGCCACCTTTCTAGCCCCAAGGCCAGTTTTTTGATTTTGCAGCTCCAGACTTCTGTAATGAGCTTATGCCATAGTGTTCCTTGATTCTTTATAAATTATCTCCTGAGAGTCGTGCTCTAAAGATCAACAGATGTAAATCACAGGGTGCTTTGAGGAAGTATTTCCAGTTTCACATTTCTGAAATGCAGCTGTAAATAAACTCAAGGGTCCTTGGCTTCCTCTCTTTTGGTCCTTCCTTCCTTCCTTCCTTCCTTCCTTCCTTCCTTCCTTCCTTTCTTCCCTCCCTCCCTCCCTCCTTCCTTCCTCTCCTCAGGTCCTTCCTTCCTTCTTTTTTCTTTCTTTTAGGTTTATTTACTTACATGTGGGAGCACTCTATTTGCATGTATGTTTGCAGGACAGAAGAGGGCATCAGATGGCACCCATTACAAAAGTTGCAAGCCTCCATGGGGTTGCTGGGAATCAAACTCAAGATCTCTGGAAGAGCAGCCTGTACTCTGGTCCCCTTAGCCATTTCTCCAGCCCTCCTCCTCTGTTGTTGGATTTTTTTGGTTTTGTTTTTTAATTTTCAAGTGAGAGTAATTGTTTTTGACTGAGCTTTGGATACATGTGGATACATGTTCTTTTCAACATATACATGCACTAACCAGGAGTCGGCACTGAGCTGACCTGGGTGCAGTTCATCTTGGATCCTCCAGTTCATTACTGCCATGGCTCCTGCACACATCACCTCAGCACAAGGGCTCTGCAGAACGGTCACATCTCTAGCTCAAGCTCCCTGATGGGGAGACATCCTGAGTGAGTCTCCGAGGCAGCTGAAATGACCTTGTACCTGCTGATGGCGATCCAGCTAGCATTTTTTTTTCCTCCTGATCTTTCCCTGACAACAGATTCCCTGACCCCTGGCTATTCGGTGAGGCCCCTGAAGATCTGTTGGAGGGAATGGTGCCCACCTGTGGTCCGAGTCTTGCTGTACCTCAGCATCTGGCTTGTTCCTTTCTTTCTTGCTTTTTGTTTTTCCCTTTCATGTATTTATTTATTTTGTTGTTCCTTTTTTTCCCCCTTAGAGTCTGTTTTCAAACCAGCTGAATTGAGCTCAGAGAAAGAAAGGAAGAAAGAAAGAAAGAAAGAAAGAAAAGAAAAGAAAAGAAAGAAAGAAGGGAAGAAAGAAAGAGAAAGGGAGGCAAACAAACAGAGCTTGTGGAAATGAGGACCGGAGAAAGCAAATCTCATGACTATAGCTCTGACCTCGGCTGACTCAAATAAGGTGTTCATTACCAAACAATTAGAGCCACCTACACAGGACACAGTGAATTTCCAGTCAACAGGTAGTAATAGCCAAACCCCTGCCACAGCCAAGAAACATTAGAGTGGATTATCCGTGAAGAGAGGATTAGAAAAAGAGAGAACCAAGATCCAGCAAAGGAGACCCCAGCGGGCCAGCTGGCTAATGTTTGGGATAATAACTCCAAACGTATTAAAATAAATTGTAAGAAAGAAAAGGCTGAAGGCAAGAAAAGCAAGCTTCACACGATACTGTATATTGTGGATAAAATCATGCACATTTGCAATAATCACTTCCCTGGAGGCACGCGGTAAAGGCGCCACCAGCAGAGACGGGTAGAATTTAAAACCCGCAAGCACACCGTGTGCTAGGCAGTCGGTAGGAGCTGGGGGTGGGGTGGCAGCTCATAATAGAAGCCCGCTTATCAGAAAGTTTCCCCAGTCCCATTTTTTTCTCCTATGACCTGAAAATAGTTCTATAGACAACCGGAAGGACACAGGGTGGACCTTCTTCAACCATCTTAAACATGGTCTAGCTAATCAATGCCAGTTCTTCAATAAAGTCAGAAAAAAAAAGTGCCATTTTTGTTTTCTCAAGTTCACGTGGGTCTCAGCCACCCACCCCTCTCGGCCTTTGTTCATCAGGGAAGGACTCGAACTCAGAAGCTGGCAAGGGACCAGCTTCCCCATATCCAGTCGAGTGTCTGGAATTTTCTTATTAGTGTTTTCTTGCCTCTCTTATTTTCAAGAATGTGTAAGTGCTGTTTATTGAAGCGCCGCTTGCCAGCGCCTGGCTCCAAAGGTTGATTCTCAGCTTGGTGCGCCTGGGAGATGGTGGAACCTAGTGGGAATTAATTCCATCCACTGGGACCCTTGAAGGTGATAATGGGGCCTGACTCCTTCCCCTTGCTTGCTCTCTATGGGGTGAATCGGTTTCCTCTGCCTTGGATTCCTGACAAAGGCGCTGACCAGAGCAAGCCGTCAACCAATCAGGAAAGGAAACCTCCAAATGTGAGCAAAACAAAGCTTTTCTCTTCATAAATTGTCCTGCAAAAGCCATGAAATGTCACAGTAGCGAAAAGCCGACTAACGCATGCCTGGGGTTCTTTCCATTCTTGGCTTTGGGCAATGATACAGGAGTAGCCTATACTGGCAAACATCACAGGACCAGCACTTCCTGTGGCCTTAGGTGTTTTCTTTATGGAGCCTGGAATCCCATTCACATTAACGGGTGAGTGGCTGATGGTGTCTTCACTGAAGAGTTCCCTGTCTCACCTGGCTTAAGAGAGTGCAATCAGTCTTTGCTTGCAATTCCATGCCCTCTTTCCGTTCATTAAGAGCCCTATCGCCACCGGCATCCCGTGAGCACAAAGAGGAGCAGAATTCAACTTGTGGTCACCGATCGCTGGGGTTTACTGGGAACACAGACAGCAGCAGCTACAAAAGCAGTGGCTTAACAAAAGAATAATGTTTTTCATGTGTAGGTGTATGGTATGTGTGAATGTACACTTGCATGTCTGTGGGCCCATGATATATGTAGGTTTGTAAACATATGCACACCTATGTCTGAAGGCCTGAAGTCAACACAGCGTTTCTGGATTGTGCCTTATTTTATTTCTTGAGGCAGAATCTCTCACTGGACCCAGTGGTTACCAGTTCCAGTCAGTCTAGCTGGGCAGGGGTTCCCTGTCTCTGCTTCCCACGTTCCCCAGAGCTTTCAGGTAGATTCCAGGTGTCGAAGCTTCAGTCTTCACTCCTGCATGGCAAGAACTTTATTCACTGAGCCATTTCCCCAGCCCCAAGTTCCTGGTTCTTCCAAAGAGGGCTGGACAAAATCTTTGTTGGAATCTGAAGATGAATTAACCTTGAAGACAAGAGTAAGAAGCCAGAGATCCAGGAAGGATAGACCAGAGGAAGAAACCTGTGTTCAGGAATCTGGAGGGGGGATTAAAAGCAAGAAAGAGCAGAAGACGGTGAGCCAGGAGCAGATTGTCCCTGCTATGCTCACAACTTGTGTGGTTTGTTTTGGAAACGAAGCCTGTTGTGTTTGTTATGTGTTGACTTGTCTTTCTGCTCACTACAGCTCACCACGGGTTCCGGTGTCCTTTCCTCTGGACAGCCATTCATCTGGTTGGTGCTTACTAATGTGGACAGAAGGGCCTTGAATGATTTACTCTGTCTCCACACACACAAGCACATGCATGAACACACACACACACACACACACACGCACAGGCACACGCACATGCACATGCACAGGCATACATACACAGCAAGGATAGACCTTCAATCTGCCATAGAAACATGGTTGTTTTAGGTGTGTAAGCGTGTAGGCACTGGGTACAGGGTAAGCATTAAACCAAGAAAGGCATCCCTCTGGATCTGAACCCTCCTAAGTGAGAGCCCCTGCTGTTGGTAACCTTTCATTAGTAACAGTGTTCTCAGAATTCAGAGTGGTTTAGGAGAAAATCATTGGCTGGCTCACGGCTTGCAGAATCCTCTAGGCAAAGCAGAGGCATTGGAAACAGCTCCAAGGGTCTCCGCATTCTTCTCAGACATAGGATCTTTCCTCTGCAGTACTTATACCCTGCACTACTCTTGAAGGCACTTCAAAGAACCCGTGGTTCAGAGCACAGGCATTTCTTGAAACTTACATTTTTATTTTCTGTTATTCAATGTCACTCCACCTCATGTGAAGGATGACTGGGCCTGCCTATCTACTTCTTCCTCTGACTTCTTATTAACAGTGTGCATTTTAAGGCTACCCACATGGGCAAGCCCCCAGCAAAGACCCACCTTCCTGTCTAGGCCAACCCCAAGGCCCTGCTGTTCTGGCGAGGCTGAGGGGAGGCTGTGAGCTGCCACACACTGCATCTGTTATTACCTGGAAGAAGCCACTTGGAGAGCAAGAGAGCATATGTTCCTACGCCCACAAATAGCACCAACAAGAACATCACTTCCTTTTGGTCATCTCTCTAAATGTTCTTCTCTTTTTTACAAAGAAGAAATTCTTGTCGGTCCCTCAGAACAATAGTATGTGAATGGAGATAGAAATACCCTTGTAGTTTTGTTTTGTTTTTTTTAATTTATTCTTTGAGATTCATTCCAGATTCCGCAAATCCTCTTTCAATTTCATGACACATATATGTGTATGTTTTCATTATACATATTTTTACATATGTGTGTATAACAGGTATGAAACCCACTGAGCTCAAAACTCAGCAAATTGATGAGTTGTAGTGTCCTGCATCGTACCAGCAGATGGCACTGTTGTATAAAAACAGTTCCTCTACCGGGCCAAAGGACTGAAGAAAGGTAGCGAGCCGGAGGAAAACAGTAAGAGCATTTCCTTCAGTGTGCAATGCTCAGAGTACGTGGTGGTCAGGGAGAGCCCTTTTGCAATCCTTTCCAGGATGGAGGCTTTTATCTAGGACACTAACAGGATAAGTTAACCTTCTCTGTACCCCACAGGTTTAATGGTCTTCGGTCCAATGGAGCCTGAGATGCTGCCGCTGCAAAGGAGGGACACCGTTGAAAATGAAGAGCAGAGTTATGTGACCTGAAGGTCTTGGATTTCCTCTCCTAAACATTCAAATGTTTGGCGCACCTGGCTAGGGGCCTCGTCTGCGAGAAATGGAATCAGCACTACATTCTAATCATGTGTCTCTCTGGTCGGCTTTCAGGCACTCAGTCTGCTGACATACCCCCACAAGAAACGGGTCCATAAATGGCATTTATTGAAATGAAAACCTGTATCACCACATGTTGGGAGCGACTGAAAACAAAACACAGGGCTTAACTTCTGGTGCAACGTTCCCTTCTGATGTTGCCTTAAGCTGAGCCCAGACATTTGCCTGTCTCAAGATGAAATTTGCTTTGCTTCTGAGAACAGGTGCCCTCGTGACCACTTCAAAGTACAGTAGGTGTCCTGGAGAGCCATCTCCGCCAGGAGCAAGGGCAGTTTTAGTAACTGAAGAGGTCAATTGCTTAAGAGCATATGTTCAACATGGCCATGGTAACTCACTCTCGGTTTCAAGTTCAATTAAATCTTTAGACTTCTTATTCAACACACTGATTTTACAGAGAGCACTTGGGTTCAAAATGTCTCCCCCTACCCCCCCCCCTCTTTCAATAATTTAAACTTAAGGCAAAATTTGTAGAATTTTTGTACAGAGCATCCCTTAATTCCCTTCACAGACCCTCCCCATGTTAACTAATACTTTCCACCATCCTAATAAATTGTGCAAAGAAATTAAACATGCCCACAAGACTGTTAAGGGGTCTGTAAGCCAGAAGGCTCTCCCAGGCTTTTACCCGGAGTGATTACAGAGCTGCTCCCAAGTATTCTTTTATTGCCTGCTAAAAATCTTTATTATGGGCCCAGAGGGCTGACTTGTTGACTTGTTAGCAGAAAGAGGGGACAGGCAGAAGGGGTGGCAGTGGTCATGGCAATCAGCAGCGGTGGCGGCAGCAGCAGAAGTGAAAAGGGGGGAAGGGCTCCGGTGAGTGGCCAAGCTTAAAGGCAGAGGCCTGACAGCTACAACTGTAACCACTATTGGGTACCCAGTGTCCCGACACCGGGGGTTGATAGCTGCAACTTTAGCTGGTACAGAGCCCTGCTACTGACAGCTGCTGCTGTTGAGAGCCAGAGATTACAGTATTTGCCAAGTGCTGAGCCACAGAGAGGAAAACCCAGAGCAACGAGCATCCAAGCTGAGCTAAAACCTCTAGTTCTCAGGACTTGGAGCTATGTGGTTTGTGAGACTGTTAGCCCAGACAGTAAGCCTTTGGGACTTTAGGGCCAAGGGCTCCCAATAGCCAAGAGCTGTTCCCTTCTTACTCTTGCTTTCCAGTTAGAGCAGAAGCCTTTGGTCAGAACCTCATTGAATTCATACGTTCTTTTCCAAGAGAGGCTCATCTCAGGTCCAAAGCTGGCCGTATACAGCTATGTCTCCTTGACTTCTTTTAGTCTGAATTTCATGGTCTTTCATTACCTTCTCAACCTATTCATTCTTAATAACTTAATGATTCTGGGTAAATTGCCTTTGACTTTGTTTGTCCGATATTTTTTCCCAGGTTGAGAAGTGCTTAAAGCATTCTGAGCAGAAAAACTCCAAGGGTGCTACAGTGGTCCACAGCGCATCCAAGGAAGTTGTGCCGGTTACTAGGGGTATGAGCCCTGGTTACCGGTTAAGGTGGTACCTACAAGTTTCTCCTAGTAACTAATAGGTATATTTGAGCACTTTGAAAACACCCCGCTGACCTTCCGACTTCATCAGCCAATTGTAGCATGCAGTGATGTGTTCAGCTATTTTCTGTCCCCATTCCTCCCATTCCTTTTTAATATATTAGTGAGACTTCTGTGAGGAAATGATCCTTTCTCCCTGCTCACTTACTAAGCTCCTTTGTACTTTATTTTTCCCATAGATGTTCTCAGCATCGGCCACTGGGAGCCTCTGGCTACTTCCGTGTTCTTTAACACAGCTCCATCTTTTGTGGGTGCTTCCTTACAACCCGGCACATAGTTCAAGGCTCATTGTGAATTTCATCCGCCCCAGTCTTAGAACCAACCGCTTCTCCAAGGAGCATGGTTCTCTGGATCTGAGCACGCTACTTATAAATCAGGATTGGAGTCCTAGACAAAATCCTGGGTATGTTAATTGCAACAAGGGTGTTACTGTGTCTAGGTGCTTCCAGCACAAAAAGTGTCTGGAGTATATGTCTATGTGTATGTACTTATGTATGCATCATGTATGTATGTATGTATGTATGTATGTATGTATGTATGTATATCCCTACCTCTACCTGTCTCACATACAAAGGCGAATTCTGTTACCCACCTGTCTTTCCTTGCTAGTAACATCTTCCTTGGGTGTTAAAACCTTAATTCTACCTACATTCCCTCATTTGTTCAGTCTTTCCAATTCTAATATCTTGTTAGAATGAGACATACTAAAACTACATTATAATAACAGCATTCCTTCAGCCTTCAGCCTTGTACTAGTAAGTAAGATCAAAAATCATGTTTTCAAAATCTACTTTAGGTTTCTTTTTTCTTCCTAAGAGTAAGAAATGCTGCATTAGATCTGAGAGTCAGAAGCAACTCAGAGACCAACTGCCTCCTGTGCTCCTCCACTTCTCCTGTCTTCTCAGTCTGCTTCCTACCCACTCTCTATAGATAATCAGTGTCTTTACTGAGAGGCACTGTTTCGTATTTCTTTTGTATAAATAGATATACATAAACTTGATTATCTATTTTTTGTTTCCCTTTTTTTACACAAACAATCATATACTTTAAACAGAACTTAAGTTTGCTTTTTACACATATCAATACATACCTGTCAGTTAACAGATAACTTTTTTAAAAGTTCATTATTTTTATTTTGTTGTTACCACTAAAGCATTTAACAGTCTCATGAAAACTTTAACTTGCCTCCCAGAATACTTCTGAATGTATAAAATAAAACATAAAGGGTTATGAAAGATACCACAGTTTGGAAATACAGTCTTCAAATTTAGAGTCTTTTGGATATACTAATACTTGTAAATGTATCAATATTGTAATGTATCAACATTGTAAATGTATCAACATTGTAATGTATCAACATTGTAAATGTATCAACACTGTAAATGTATCAACATTGTACAAAACACGGAGCTTAGGTCCACTGTCAGGTCCAGTGACCAGCATCCTAGACTAGAGGTGAACACAAATGATATTTAGAAATATTCACAACTGACATGATATATCAAAATATGATACTATAATCCACAGTTCACAGGGATCATTTTATTGCTGTGCTTTATCACTGTGTAATATTCCATGTGGGTATTCATTGCTTGTCCAACTCATGATTCTATTGCTTTAGTTAGGGTTTTACTGCTGTGAACAGACACCATGACCAAGGCAAGTCTGATAATGGACAACATATAATTGGGGCTGGCTTACAGGTTCAGAGGTTCAGTCCATTATCATCAAGGCAAGAACATGGCAGTGTCTAGGCCGGCATGGTGCAGGAGGAGCTGCAAGGTCTACATCTTCATCTGAGGGCTGCTGGTTGAAGACTAACTTTCAGGAAGCTAGGATGAGGGTCTGAAAGTCCACACCTACAGTGACACACCTACTCCAACAAGGCCACACCTCCTAATAGTGCCCCTCCCTGAGCCAAGCATATACAAACTATCCCAGCCATAAATGGGATATTAAACTCCTTCCTGTTTTCCTTTTTAAATCTCTTTCTTCTCCTCCCCCAACCTCTCTTTCTCTCCCTTTCTTTCCCTCTGTCCCTCCCTACCTACCTCCCCACCCCAGTATTCCTCTCTCTGTCTGTCTGTCTCTCTCTCTTTCGTGTGTGTGTGTGTGTGTGTGTGTGTGTGTGTGTGTGTTTGTAGGTGCCCATGGCTGCTGGTGTTAGTTGCTCTAGAACAGTCATAGGAGGTTGTGAGCCATTAGATGTGAATGTTGGGAACTAAACTCAGGTTCTCTGTAAAGTGGCAAGGGTTTTAAACCACTGCACCACTTTTCCAGCCCATCTTACTGTTTTCAAATTACAGCCACTTGTATAACAAATAATGTCTACAGAAGCATTTTTCATAGTGTGGTGGTTCGGACGGGTATGGCTCCCATAGATTCCTATGTGAATGCTTGGCTAAAGGGAGTGGCAAAATTAGAAGGTATGGACTTTTAGAGGAAGCCTGTCACTACGGAGGCAGGGCGTTGAGATCCTAATTGCTGAAGGTATGGCCAGTGTGAAACAAATTCAATCGCCTTCCCCTGCAAATCAAGGTGTAGAACTCTCAGCTTCTCCTGCACCACGTTGGCCTGCACAGTGCCATGCTTCCCACCATGAGGATAATGGACTGAACCTCTAGAACTGCAAGCCAGCCCCAGTTAAACATTTTCCTTTGTAAGAGTTGCCTTGGTATTGGTGTCTGTTCACAGCAAAAGAAAAAAAAAATCCTAACTAAGACAGAGTGTTAAAGTATATCTTCAAGGTAGATTCCTAAAAATAGGATTTCTGATTCAAAGTCAGCTCAACCAGATGGCCTGTCTGCAGACTCTGGTTCTCCGGGCATGGAAGTGCATGTCTCAGCCATGGTCTGTGCTCATTTTAAATTCCTGTGACTTGGATAGGTCAGACATGTTTCTGATTTGCATTTACACCCTAATTACGAATGAATCAAATGTGTTTTCATGTACTCGAGGGGTGTTTTCATATCCCTTATCAAGCATATAGGTCACATCCTTCCTTCGTTTTCAGCATCTTTAATGCTATAACCACAGCTCCTTGTCCGAGCAGTCTTTAAAAATGTAATCATGTTGATCTCTAGTTTTTGATTCATACTTTAAAACATTATTTGGATCATAGTTTTACGTTTTCCCTGCCCAGAGGTTCAGGAAGGATCCAGTGTGTGTATGCTTTCATTTTGGAGTTTATTTATTTGTATTCTGGGAGCTATAGATGCAGCTTAATCTTTAGTTTATCTAGTAAGTCAAGTGACTGAACAGGGATTTGAACCCCGAACCCTCTGATTAAAATCTGGTGCTCTACCAGCTGAGCTACCCAGGCAGTCATTTATTCTGAATGTCCTGTCTGGGGGAGGTTGGCTGTACCCTTGGTCTGTTTACGCTGACACCACCCTGCTGCTGTGCTTCCATCAGCAGAATCCCCCTCCTCTCACTGTTTTTTCCCTTCCAGTGTTTCCGTGGTCACAGTTGCGTGGTTTGCTTCTCTATGTGAAGTTTAGTACTGACTTATCTAACTCCATAAAAATGATTACTGATACTTTAATGGGAGTGCGTTAAAATGCATATATCAACCTTGGAAGAACACACACACCCATTCTTTTCACTTAATAATGTAAATTTAAAATAATCAGTTTTGTTAAAAAACAATATACGTGTATTGTGCTGTCTGCAGGTTCCCAAGCCTCTGAGTGACTTTTCATCTCTGATCGCATTGAGAAACCTCTTAATCCAGCCCTTAGTAATCCAGACAGTGGTGGGAATTCCTGCTTCATTGATAACCTTGCTGACAGTATATCGAATGCTTCCCTGTCAAGTAAGTCAGCTTTAGGGTTTAAATACAGACCATATACATGTGCATATACACATAAAGCATCTTTCAACTTTATTTTTTATTTTGAACTTTAAATGTCTGTTGTTGAATTTTAATATGGTTTTTCAGAATGTAATGAAATGGTTGTGACTTTTCCCTAAATCTATAAACTTAGTATATTATGTTAATAGTGTTTCTTATATTGAACTAACCTTGCCTTTTTCAGGAATGTTTTGACACTTGACTCTGGAGACCGTGCTTTCTCCAGGGCAGATGTGTTTTGTGTGAGTACATTTCAAGCTTGAGAATCTCCTAAGGCTTTAGTCACACAGCCTCTGCTGGTTTGGGTGAGATCACTGGCGATCCTCCAGTACTTTCACGTATGTCCTGATTTCGAAACTGTTACATTGAAGATATTTACCCAGACAGATTTAGCCTAGGGTTGTATAAAGCATTCCTTGGACTTTCATACTGCAACTTATCTATAGATTGTTTCAAAAGCTTGGCACTTAAAAAGACCTTTAAAAGTTTGTCTAGATTTACTTATTTTATGTGCATGGATGTTTTACCTGAAGGCACATACACGTAATAGGTGTGTCGCTTGTGTACCTGGTGCCTGTAGAGATCAGAAAAGGATACCAGATCTTCTGGTACTGGAGTTACAGATGGCACCATACCTTGTGGGTGACCCCCTACTTGAATCCTCTACAAGAGCAACAAGTGCCATCTCCCCACCCCCTGAATAGACCTTTTTTTTTTGAGAAAATTTTAATTCATAACAAAACTGTAGCATCTAACAGAGTCTCTCCTACCTACTTACGTCACACATACACAGCCTCCTGTATTATCACTGGTTTGAAATCAAATGGCCACCATAGCTTGGTCCTTGGTCCTTAGGGAATGGCAGACAAGTATGGCCTTGTCGGAGGAACTGTGTCACGAGGGGTGGGCCTTGAGCTTTCAGAAGCTACTGATTCTTCCTGCTGCCTGTGGCTCTGTAGAAATGTCAGCTACTTCTCTAGCACCATGTCTGCCTGCGCTGCCATGCTCCTTACACGGTAATAGACAAGCCCCGGTGAAGTGCTTTCTTTTATAAGAGTTGCCATGTTGTAGTGTCCCTTCATTGCAGTAAGACTCTGAATAAGAGAGAAGTCATGCAGGGACATCAGAGTAGGAATTTAAGACAGGAAGGAGCTGCTGCAGAAGCCATGGAAGAGTGTCTCACAGGCTGGCTTCTTTTTTTTTTTTTTTTTTTTTTTTTTTTTTTTTGCTGCTTGATCAATATGTTTATTGTCTTTATGAAAAAAAAAATCTTCATAGAAAACTCTTTTAGCTTTCAGCAGCCCGTTCCTGAGCTCTAAGGAAGCTTGCCTTCTTCTGAGCAACCCGGTCTTTCTTCTGGGCAAGAGACATTTTGGGATGATTCCACCTCTTCTTCTTTACTTCTCTCTTGGGCTTCTTCTCATAGACTGGATTCTCTCTGATAGCAGCATGAGCTTTCTTATACATCTCCTCCATGTCTGGAGTTACGTTGTTCTTGATGTACTGAGAGAACTGTTTCTTATACGCATCTTCATCTTCCTCCATTAGGTAGCGCATGTAGTCTGCCACATTCTGACCCATGATGTGCTTCCGATGTACCTCTGCATGGAACTCCTTACTTTCAGAGTCATAACCAGGGAATCGTTTGGTACTGTGAGGAATAGACAAGCCTCCATCCACAGCTCTCTTCAGGGCCCCAAAAACTTTATTGCCGGTTGTAGTTCGGGCAAGACCTGCATCCAAATAGCAAGTGAAGTCTCCAGGCTGGCCGTCAATGCTCTCCACGTTGTATTCATCTCCTGTCACCTCCACCTGGCCTTCATAGAGCTTGTCCATGCCGAACCTGTTCAGAAGCCTGCAGGCCAGCAGCAGGCCGGTGCAATAGGCTGCAGCATAGTTCGTCAGGCCGACTTTCACACCGTACTTGGGAAGTTCATGCGCATATGCTGCGCAGACGATCATATCCCCTTCTATGCGGGCGTATGCAATCTGGCAGATGATATCCCTGTTTGTTACACGAACGATCATCCTGTATTTGGGTGTGTTGTACTTATTTTTGTCCTGGATCACCAATCTTTTTCGTGCATAGTAGTCAGTTTTACCCTCTCGCCACCTTCTAAATCTCACTTGGTATCTTTTAAAGTAGGCCTTATTCTTGACAACTTTCACGAACCCCATCCTGCGGAACAGAGACCCGCAACCGCGGCTCCACGCAGACCTGCCACAGGCTGGCTTCTAACAACATGCTTCGTCATAGCAACCAGGACTGCCAGCCCAGGAGTGGCACCACCCACAGCGGGCTGGGCCCTCCCATAACAACACTCACTAAGAAGATGTGCTACAGCGATGTCTTGTGGAGACAGATGTATATTATGGAGACATTTCCCAAGTGACTCTAGCTTGTGTCAAGTTGACTATCGAGCACGGCACAGCTCCCTGGTTGTTGAGTTAACACTGACAGGCCAGGCTCAGAGCGAGCAACCTCTGGACTGAAAACTTGGGGCTACCAGACTCCAGCTGCTAGAGCTTGGGGCTGGGGGAGCCTCATTTTCAGGACTTTGAACCATGGGCTTCTGACTCTTTTGGACTAGCCTCACCAGACACTTGATACTCAAGAGCCTAAAACCAATGCCTCTGAAAATGCTACCTTTTCATGACTGATGAACCCTGGAAGGAACAGAAAAACTTAGGTGAGGTGATTGGCAGCAATAGCTAGTGTGAGCATGGCACAATCCTAAGCTTATTCTATTCTTGTGACAAGTGTGTCACTGCAGACTCAGCAGCTAAGAGCGCTTGCTCTCTCCAGAGGGCCTAGGATTCAACCCCCAGCAATCATATGGCTCACAACCATCTGAGACACCCGTTCCAAGATGCCTGGTACCCTTTCCTGGACTTTATGGGCACCAAACACTCACGTACTCCATAGAAATACATGGGGGCAAAACGCTCGTATACATAAGGTAAAAATAAAATAAAAAAATTTAAAGGAGGGAACTTTGATATTACTGGTTCCCTGGGTTTCTCAGCTGGTTAGTAGCCTCATCCCCCAACCCCTTGGAGGTACCAGACTATAGTTTCCATCAGTGCCTTACCTAACCCTAACCCTAACCTGGACCATGCTCTTGATTCTGGAGTGCATGGTGACCCTTGGCGCTTCCAGACTGGTTCAATGAACAGGAGGAGATGACAGTGTCTCAGAAGTGAATGAGGAAGGTGACTCCAGGGCCTTCGTTGAGGATTGGGTAGTTTGGATGGGATCAGGACTGAGATATTTCAGAGATGTTAGTCAACAGCCAACCTTGCTCATTCCGTTTTACTGAGAGGTACAGTCAACTGAAGGGGGAACAGCTTCCTTAGCCATACATGGACTGTCTTGAGCCCACTTGCAGTGTAGACACCCAGATCCTTCTCAGGTGCCATTACTATACTTTAGATTTCCCACCCAAACAAGTAAGGAAAAAGTTTTTCTAAACCAAAATACAAGTCTACTGTGTGAATTCCCACAGACTAAGAAGCAGACTCTTGGGTTCCCAGTTCTCTTTCTCTGAGGCTTCTCTTGTGGCGCTTCAAGCCTCTTCCTCATATCCTGCAGGGACTTTTAGGTTAGTGAATGCTAATTAAACTGAAAAGGTCTCGAATCCAGCTGGACAAGCACCATTTCATACCACCTGTCTAAAACAGGAAGCTCTAACATGGTGCTTTACACTGGATATCGGCTCAGTGAGTCCCTGAAGCACAAGCAGAACACCTGGACCTAGTTTGTCCATCTTGGGGGCTCAGCGTCTGACGGCACAGGCAAGCAAACAGGAAGACGCTGGCTGCAGGGATTTTCTACAGAGAGTCAAGTGCTGCTTGATGTGGAAGGCCTCTGACCTGTGAAACGCAGAGGCCCAGCAGGACCTAAGCCAGAGGGACTTGTGGAGTGTGTGCCTGGGATGCCACATATGGAGGGAGGCTGAATCCACACCTCTCTTCAGCCTGCAGAACAGGAAGGTCCGTGTAAGTAGCCAAGGTGGCCACATTTGCAATTATCTAGGCAAGCTTTGGAGGAATTTAAATAAGTAACTCAGGAGGTGATCAGGCATGTGATTTATCCTCCATGAGACAGGGAAGTGTGGACAAATAGTGGGAAACCGGCGGCAAAGAGGAGCAAATGGGAATGTGATGGTGGTCATACAGAGGGAAACTGGAGACGTTTTACAAGTGGGCTTGTTGAATGCTGCAAAGTGGGGAGCAAGAGTTTCTGGGGTACACCAGACAACGATAGACTTCATCCAGACTTCGTGAGTTGAGAGAATGGTAGGTTTGGGAAAGACGGATTTGTCGTCTCGTGTTGGATGAAGCATTCCCGACACTGTGAGGAAGTGACGGTGGCTAGACAGGGTGTGTGAGGACCGTGCAGAGGAGATGAGGAGGTGTTGTCGTCAGGGTTTCTCTTCCTGCACAAACATCGTAACCAAGAAGCAAGTTGGGGGGCTGGGGAAATGGCTCAGTGGTTAAAAACACTGACTGTTCTTCCAGAGGTCCTGAGTTCAATTCCCAGCAACCACATGGCAGCTCACAACCACCTGTAAGTTGGATCCCATGTTCTCTTCTGGTGTGTCTGAAGACACCAACAGTGTAGTCACATACATAAAATAAATAAATAAATCTTTAAAAAAAGAAGCAAGTTGGGGAGAAAGGGGTTTTTTCAGCTGATACTTCCATATTGCTGTTCATCACCAAAGGAAGTCAGGACTGGAACTCAAGCAGGTCAGGAAGCAGGAGCTGATGTAGAGGCCATGGAGGGATGTCACTTACTTACAAGCTTGCTTCCCCTGGCTTGCTCAGCTTGCTTTCTTATTGAACCCAGGTCTACCAGTCCAGGGATGGCACCACCCACAATTGTTGACAAAATGCCTTACAGCTGGATCTCATGGAGGCATTTCCTCATCGGAGACTCCTTTCTCTGTGATAACTCCAGCTTGTGTCAAGTTGACACAAAACCAGACAATACAGGAGGTAAGCAACAGTTTCTATACCATTTTCTAATTACTGTCTATTGTAGTAAAGCAGGTGTAACACAATGTATCATCGTAACCATTTCAAAGCCGCATGTAGAAAGGCCCTGTATAAACTCCTAAGCCCCAGTTGTCACAGAAATAACCTCCAAAACATTTCTGTCTTGGGAAAGTGAAACACTATCTCATTGCATCCTGGCTTGGGGATAAAATCCTCTGGCAAAATCGGCTTAAGGAAGGAAGGGCTTAGCTGGCTCACGGTGGGGAGTCACACTGGGAGCTTGAGCTGCCAGATAGACCACATTCAGTGTCATCCAGTGTCGGGAGACAGAGTGTATGCAGCAGGCAAGCCTGCTGAGCTCAGCTTTCCTCCTCTGGTTATGTAGCCCAGGCCCCCAGGCAGAGAATGGTGACATTTACAATGGCTGCATCTTCCCACCTCGGTCAATACAGTCACATTAATCTCCTGGAGATTAATGCCCAGAGATGCTTCTCCCTGGCACATCTGCCAAACTGACACCTTGATACCCTAAGATATCACCTTTTAAACCATAACTTTCCATCCATTGTCCTCCTAGGCTCATGAATGTGTTATAATATAAAACATATCAAGTCCAGTTTCAAAGGTCCCCATAGTTTTTAGAATTATGACGCTTTGAAAGTCTAGTGTCTTAGCCTTGAGCTTCTATAAAGCTGTAAAGAAGATACACACGGCTAGCATAAAATTGTATGGAGTAAACATTCTTATTCCAAATGGAAGAATTAGAGCATAATATGAAATAATACTAAGCAAACCCAAAATCCAGCAAGGCAAACAGAAAATCCTACAGCTAACTCCATGCCTGCCACCTGAGGCTTAGAGTAAACACCCAACTGTTCCAAAGGCTTTGGGGAAGAGTCACCCCTCCAGCTCTAGGTCCTCACTGTATCGGGGTTCCCTCCAGACCTGAAGCCTTCCTTGGAAGATGTTGTGAGGTCCTGTCATCTTCAGCATCCTTAGATCTCCATAGCAACCTATTCTTCACCTTCACAGCTTCATGCAGGGGTCTTTCAGGGCCTGTTTGTAGAGCCTTACATTGCCTGGCTGCTGCTGTCTCCATGGCCCCTCAGTCTTACATCTTCCATGCCTCGAAACCAGTGTAAACAGAAGATGTTTCGAGTTCTGTTAGCTTTCTGGTGATCTAGTCTCCAATGGGCACTTTTATCCTCAGGACTTTCCCCACATTTTCTTAGGGCAGTGAAGTAAATTTCTCTATAATAGTAGTCTTCTTTAAAAAAAAAATTAATTATAGCTACTGTTTCCACCCAAATACCATTCTGCCTTGAATTTTCCTGTGTCAAACAAACTAGTCTTTTAAATTCACTCAAACTCACAGGTGTGGGCAGAGTGAAACTATTTTCCTGGTCACAATAGCAAGTGAATGTCCTTTACCCCAGGGGTTCCTGTTAGAGTCTGTTCTCCTCTGAAACGTTTCTCAGCCACTGTCTGTTTCTCAGCATTCTTCTCTTCCAAGCTCCCAACATAATGATCCACAAAGCTCTGTTTCCAGCATTCAAAGCTCTGTTCCCAGCATTCAAGGTTTTTCCAATTCAAAGTTCCAAACTCTTCAATATGGAAACGTTTATCTAAGCAACAACTCCATTGTCAGTACCAAGTTGGGCTTTAGTTTTTGTTTTTTTTTCCTAGTATTTTGATTAAAAAAACACCCTAATATAAACAGCTTAACAGGAAAGGGTTTATTTTAGCAAATAGTTCAAACGTCTTATGGTGAGGCTGTTAAGGCAGCAGGAACTTGAAGCAGCTGGCAACATTGTATCTACCCATGCAGACAGAGAGGGGGAAATGAAGGCCACCCTCTTCCGTGTTCTTTCTCTTCTTATATCCAGGCTCACAGGTGGAGAATGGCTCAGTTTACAGTGGATGGGTGCTATCAAGATAATCTCCATAGGCATGCCCAGAGAGAGTTTTCCCAGATGATTCTAAATACTGTCAGATTGACAATTAATATCAATATCACAACTACTATACATGTTCTCCTTTCTCCCGACCCCCACTTAGCCTCCATAACTGCCAGTCTAATTTTGTTATTATGGATGTAGCTACTCTAAATAGCTATTGTATGACTTTTCCAGCTGAATCAGATGCTAGCTGAAAAGAGAACCTTCTGCATGTCTGTCTCCTATTGTCAACCCTCCCCTAGGTAAGAAAGGTCCTTCCAGGCAAACAGCTCAGCCCCCCTTTGTGTCCTATCTTCTATAGTAGTAGCTGCACAGTTCTTTACAACCCCTTTACAATTCTATTTTGTACATGCATTTTGAGAAACTGCAATATAGTTTCCTGTCCATCGTGTCTTTTCCTGGCTCCCCGTACTCAACAGTAGAACACATTCATCAAGGAAGCATGTTATCCTGTAGCACACAGGCAGACACTCAGCTTTGGTTACATGTCTTAGCACAGAGAGCAAAGGCATCTTCCATCACAGCAAAGAGGCACACTTCTCCATGCCACATGCAGATGGAGACATGGCCATATCAAGATTCTTCAAGTGGACATGGCAATGTCGGATAGCTTGGCCTCAGTCTTACTCATAGCAGAGGCAATGCAATGGTTCTACAAGCATTCATCTTTGGAGTCGCTTTTCAGACATCAGTTTGTAGTATGGCTCTTCCCCAGGAGACAGAAAATGTCTGTTTCTCACGGACAGACCAAAGAAGTGACTACAGCCTGGCAAACCAACTGGGATCATTTACAGGATCATTAGGCAGGCTGCTACTTACAGAAGCACAGGCAATTCAAAGGCAGTGACGTCACTGAAAAGTCCTACTTTGGCATGAGTGTCAACTCCAAAAGGCTCTGCCATTGAAGAGCACCCATTTCTTATAGACCCAGGATTCCCCCAGACCATATTCATCTGAGGCAGGAAGGACTGGTGACCTTCCCCTTCCTTTCACAAGGGAAAGTTTGCATTGCTATCTGGTATCTGACAGGACTCTTGCAATAATCTGTTGTCATTGTATAAAGTGAGTCTCACCACAACTTCCTGTTCTAACTAAGGAAATGATCTCCCTGCTGCAGATGTCATCAGATTTTTCATTTATTATGTTGCTATGGTTTCAGGAGAAGGTATTCTGCTGTTGTCACAGCATCTACCACATGATGGACCATCATCACATCCCCTCACAGGAAAGGGTCCACTGCAAAACTCACTCAGGGCCATGATAAATCCTGTGTCTTCATGTGACTTTCTCCACATCCTCACCAACATGCCTCCTTGTATTTGTGTGTGTGTGCTCGAGTGCACATGTGTGCACCTAGTGTATATGAATGCATACACATCTGTGGTTGATGTTTATAAATAGATGAGGGCAGGTACAAGATAAGGCAAGGCCTGTGATTGGGCAGTGGAAAGATAGGCAGGGACAGAGTTGTGGAAAAGCAGAGGAGAGAGAAGGGAGAGATGGAGGGTGAGGATGACTCCAACCCATGTGGCTTTAATTAACCACAGGTAGCTATGAGTATCTTATAAGGGATGGATTATTACAAGACAATCTGTCTTATCTAGGTGGGCAGTTCATATTAATATCAATTGGCTCTGAGTTTATTGTGTGGTCGTTTTGTGAACTGATAATTTACTGATATAAATATGATTGATAAATTACAAGACTCTGGGGTTTTGATTTTTATAGGGTTACTAGGAATTGTGACGATAACCACAGGGGGTGGATGGAGGGATTGTGAGAAGAGTTCACAACAGAGGAACCCTAGTGTGGTGCTTGGAACCCTTTACTGTTTTGGTTTGTTTGTTTAATTTTTACTGCTACACATGCCATCTCTGAAAGTAGTTTATTTTGGAAGTAATCCTGCACAGGTCAAGAATAGAGAAGTTGTGTACAGAAGGGAGGAAAACCAGTGAAGGGTTTGTTGCCGAGTAGACAGCTGGACATACAGTACGAGAATCCCGCTGCAGTCCTTGAAGACGGAGAAAGGGCAGGTGATCCTCTCTCTGGTCTGTTATTATGGCATTGACCATGAACTGCTTTCAGCTTAGCCACACTCCAGAGACGCCCTCTTCTAGCATGGCAGTCAGCCTGAGAGGGCGAGAAGCTGTTGACTTCTGAGGACAAGCTACCTGAACTCTACTTGGAGTTTACATTGGGAGGATAAAGAGCTCAGCACTGATGGAGTCTCCGTACTTTAGCCACATCCTCTTGAGTCCTTGATTGCTAAGGACCATTCTTTCCCTCCTCTTAGCAGCTGTGGTAGCCTGGGCTCTGTTTGTCTGTCTCTTGCTTGCTGCTGAGAGTTGGCATTATAAAAACCCAGCGATGTTGGCTGTCTTTAACCCCCTCTATGCTCTGGAAGGGGACTCTAGGGCCCAAGGAAGAAACAGGAAATACACAGGATGAAGCAAGGAATGGAGGGTGTGCTGCAGGGCAGTGTTGCAACCACTGGGAGCATCTTTTTTCTGGACTAGCTTTAATGGGTAGTACCTCTTTATTAATTTATTTTTGTGTGTTTTTTTTTCCCTTCAGTTTCACGGATGGCTACAAGGTGAGGACAGGATGAGGGAGAAATGAAAAGACCAAAGACACTTCCTAGGAGGTCACCTGTCTAGAGAAGGAGAGGCCAGTGTTGAGAAAAAGGCCTTAGGGTTGAAACTAGTGAATGAATGGTGTATTCTGACTCAAGTGTGACCTCATGCCCCATGACACACAGATGGCCAAAGTGACCCTCCAAGCCTACATTCTGCTGAGTGTGTCTGAGTTCCTTGGAGATGATGGCAGAGAGATCCGTTTCATGTCAAAGCCGAAACCAGTCTGTGAAATCAGAGGAGATAAGAAATGATGTAGGTTGCAAATAAATGATGAAGATGAAGTGGTGGACCACCTCTGGTCTCATGTTGGTTCATGCAGTTACAGCATTGGTTCATGCAGTTGCAGCATTTGCTCATGCAGTTACAGCGTTTGCTCACGCAGTTACAGTGTTTGCTCATACAGTTACAGCGTTTGCTCACGCAGTTACAGTGTTTGCTCATGCAGTTACAGTGTTTGCTCATGCAGTTACAGTTTTTGCTCATGCAGTTGCAGCGTTTGCTCACGCAGTTACAGCATTTGCTCATGCAGTTACAGCGTTTGCTCATGCAGTTGCAGCGTTTGCTCATGCAGTTACAGCGTTTGCTCATGCAGTTACAGCGTTTGCTCATGCAGTTGCAGTTTTTGCTCACGCAGTTACAGCATTTGCTCATGCAGTTACAGCGTTTGCTCATGCAGTTACAGCGTTTCCTCATGCAGTTGCAGTTTTTGCTCATGCAGTTACAGTGTTTGCTCATGCAGTTGCAGTTTTTGCTCATGCAGTTACAGTGTTTGCTCATGCAGTTACAGCGTTTGCTCATGCAGTTACAGTGTTTGCTCATGCAGTTACAGCGTTTGCTCATGCAGTTACAGTGTTTGCTCATGCAGTTACAGTGTTTGCTCATGCAATTTCAGTGTTTGCTCACAATCTGTGTTAGTATATGGGCCTGTGAGGGACTGGATCTAAACCACAGCACTGGTTGCACCTATATGTATTTATACACTGTAATGTTATTTCTGTTGCTCTTTTGTCTTCATAGAACATCATGTATGTTAAACAAAATTCCAATAATATGGTGGTTTATGGCAACAATATTCCAGGCTTCCATTTCTTCCTGCCTGTTCCTTTGCATTTCTAAAGCTGCAAAGTGTATCCTTTTGCTTGCTGACCACTGTGTGAATAGATGACATAACTTTTGCTCATTTTGTATCAAATTGTTTGGGTTTCAAGACCTGCATCAGGTGTCCATGTTTTCCTTTCACTTCCCTTATTTTTCCTGTCTGTTTTTCAAGAAAATATATGCACATATTTAACAAATAATAAGTCACAGTCAGATGTGGACTCTATCACTTGCTTCTTCCCTAGCCCCTGGGGAAGAGGCCTGAACCAAGTACTCACACAATCATGTGCTTGGTTCAGATTTACAGAGCATGGTTTACCAATGGTAATCCGCTGTGACAATATAAGCCTGCTACTTGCATTTCCCTCCATGTGGTTTGCAATGGCTTCCAAACATGTGGGAGATGGCTAAGGTAATGTTGAACTGTGCCATGTTTTGTTTGGCTTAGTGGATGCTGTGATTTGGATATATTGTGTCCTCATGAATCAGCTATTCCATGTATTTGATCAACAGATTAATAGATCGGAAGGTAACAGGATGCATCGAAAATGGTCTGGCTACAAAGCCAGTTTAGCCAGGTCTTTGGCATGATGTCTCTCATGATGTGATGGTCTTTGTCACTTTGGAATTCTGCCAGCAATGAAGCCATCACCAGATACGGTTCTTCAGCTTTGAAGCAGACCGCTGTGAATTATCACAACACACCATGCAGCTTGTGCAGTTAACAACAGAAACGCAGTGAGGCACAGGTAGGTGAGTTGTGGTCACTTCCACATAGGGGTTACTGTTGGCTCTCTCAGGTGCCGTTGGAAGTATTACCATACAGAAATAATACTATAATACTCAATATGCCATCACTAGCACAGTGACATAGAAGTTTAGAACTAGAGTCCATGCTGGAATAGAAATGTGTTTTATTCTCACAGCTAGGGGAGAGTGTGGATAATAGAGAAGAGGCAAGGATTGATGTCTACCGAGCCAGACACTATTCTATGGGGAACTTTTTCAAAGAGCATGTAATCAATAACAGAAGAGGAAGCTGGCTTCGATGTCTGACTAAAATGGTAGCACTTTCAAGTCATCATGAGCCACAGCTTTCATGACCAGTACACACTAGGAGAACACGGTTGACACACTGGTTTATGGAAATCTTTGATTCAAGGAGTATTTAAGAACACTGCACCAAGATTTTTGAATTCTTTAAAATGATGTTGTTTGTATATTAAAGAGAGCACAGCATCTCCGAATTTCATCATAGGTTATAGTAATTAAATACATTTTACTATAAAATTGTGAAGCTTAAATACATTTTATTTGTATTTGTGTGTGTGTGTGTGTGTGTGTGTGTGTGTGTGTGTGTGTGTGCCTGCATGAGTTTATGTGCATCATTTGCATGCAGGTACCCTCAGGGGCAATAAGTGGGTATAGAATTACCTGGATCTGGCAGGTGTGAGCCACCCAGAGGCCACACTTGGTCCTCTCTGCTACATCAGTAAACACTCTTAATTGCTGAGCTGTGCCTCCAGCCCCTTAAATAAACTTCAAACCAGTGCAATGAAAATCAATTTCAGTCACCCATGCTAAAGAAAGACTGGATTATCTTTTTTTCCAGCTAAAGGAAATAGTGTTAAAATCTACTATAGGGCTGGCTGCACCACACAGGTAATTAATAATAAAAACATTGTGATTTCTCCCTTGGATTTCATGATGCCATTGTATTTGCATTCTTTTTACATTTTTTAAGTTTTGTAGTAATTTTCATTCTAAATGTTCATTTTATAATTATTTTTATTTATAAATGTGTAATTATTTGTTTTAAGGGCCACACCTCTGGAAATGATTTTCTTTAATTTTAAAATATGTATTATTTTATTTGTATGTGCATGCTTGGGTGTATGTATGGTGTGCACTACATGCATGCAAGTGTACATAGAGGCCAGAAAAGGGTAACAGATAAGGGTAACTGCTAAGACTGGACGTCACAACAGTTGTAAGCTACAGTGTGGATGCTGGGAATTGAACCTGGGTCCTCTACCGGAGCAGCAAGTGTTGTTAACCACTGAGCCATCTCTGCAGCCCTGCTAGAAATACTTTTAAAAGATTATAAAGAAGATAGTAAGTTTCCCGTGCTGTTTTTCCTACTCCTCAAATCAACGGAATTTACTTTTCCGCTGTGGTTCTATTGGCAATTATAGTATCCTTAAATAGCATGTTATATTGCTACTTCCTGATTTATTCAATTTCAGGCATTATTTACAAGCTTCTTCTGTGGCAGGCAAAAATGTAACTACTCTTCACCCCCTCGATATGCTTTTATCATTATTTTTAGTCAAGTAAACAATCCATATTTATTTGTTAATTCTATAAGGATCACATGTTGCAGAAGCAGGATTTAGACCAGAATCACGGCTTCTTTGTAGCACAGGTTTGTGAGTTACTGAAGCTAGTCTCTTTCCTAGAGAAGATATGCTAACATCTGTCCATCTTTTAGAGTTTAAATTCCTCCCTGTTTGGTGCTCTTAAATTTTCCTAAATTATTATGCCTGGCATATATAATACATAAGAAATAAAGTTTGCACATATAAGATAATGACCTTAATTTTTAATTACATGAAATTATTAATTTTATTAGGTGTTTAAAAGTAATTTTTTGCTCTGTCAGAGGAACTCGGGATCTGCCCGGAAGAGCCATACTTGTGGATTAAATGCACAGGCTCTTTTCTACCTGGACCAACAGAGATCCTGGGCGACAGGCCTGGTGAGGTTGCGCTGTGAGTAACCAGAGCACAGAGAGTGATTGGCAGTGCTTGTAGAAAAGGTTCCTTTCCAGCCCACAGTAAGGCCCAGGACTTTGTCAGGGGGAACTGGGGTCTTCCCGGGAAAGGCAGTGCTGGAAGTTCAGCTCCACAGGCCCTCTTACACCTGGACCAGAGGTGAGCCTGGAACATAGGCCCGGGGAGAGGGCACCAGTTCTCAGAGAGCAGAAAGTACTGTGCTCTCTGGAAAAGGGTCTGTTTTGGCCTAGAGAAAGAGCCAGGTCAGCAGTTCAGCTTCGACTTTCTGTGTTCTGAATCGAGTTTATGACCACTGACGACACACTTTTCTGTCCAGCCTCTTAGCCACTGTACTCGAATGTACAGAGGAAAGGGGGCTGTTTGAAACTGGTTTATAATCACTCAGCTGTCCACCCATGTCTGGGTCAGTCCGTACAACCGCACAGAAAACTTGTTTTCTTCAGACTAATGTGGACTAATGACACTAATACGGACGAAGATGAACTCTCTGACACACTGCTGTCCTTCTGGGAGGTTCGAAAAGGATTCTCAAGGTATCAGAAGGATCGAACTCTCATCTTTGTTTTCTTGTTTATGTTGAAAGTTTAGCTCCTATTTCTTGAATTGGGCTGCTTGTCAATTTTTCTTTCCTTTTTTTTCTCCCAATAATTAATTTTTCTCATTCAATTTACATGCCGATCTCCTTCCCTCTCCGCTCCTCCCAGTCCAGCCTTTACCAATCTCTACCCCTTGTCCCCTCAAATCTCCTCAGAGAAGGAGAACCCCCCCCCCCCGGGTACCACCCACCCTGGACTGTCTAGTTACAGAAGGACTAATTACATCCTCTCCCACTGAGGCCCAACCAGGAAGTCCAATGGCAGGCAATGGAGTCAGAGACAACTCATCTCCAATTTTTAGGGGACACACAGAAAAACCATGCTGTACTGTACGCTTAGATTTTTCAAAACCTACTTAATAAAGGTTCTTAAATGTTTTAACTTCCTTTCTAGCCCACCACCCACCAGAGGTAGTTAATAGGGCAAAAGGAAATGTAGACCTGATTAGAAATAGTTCTTTGGTTAAAAAAAAAATCAAGTACTGACAAAAATATAGTCATTTAATGCTTTTAATAATCTGTACATGTATCTCTGCTTTTTAAAAAATAAAGTTGTAAGAAAAAAGATAGTTCTTGGGGCATCTCTGTTGTCAAGATATCAGCAATTCAGTTCACACAAGTCAGGAGTCAGTAGCAGTAGCAAGATCCACTCACAAACCCTAATCTTGAATCAGCAACATCACTAGGAGAGGAGCTGCCCCCCCCCCAGAGCTATCTGCAGATTAGAGGCAACAGAAGGTCCTGTCTGCTGAGCTCTTACAAGTGCCACCTCGGAGTCCTTAGGTGGCAGAAAAAAATGCCTTTCTGTCTCTTTATTCTGAATTTTCTAAGGTCAAATATTGAAACTTCTGCATTAACACATTTCTTCATGTTTTATCTCCTTCTTGCTCAATTTAGGGAATCTCTTGAGACTTTAATTGAACATTTTATCTGAATCATTATAATCTTAATTTTAAAGAACTCTACTTCCATCGTATTTCTTCTCCGTAGCACCCTGTTCTTAAATATGAGTGTGCTATTGAGACATCTGTCAAGGAAGGGCGCCCGATTTTCCAGGAGGCACCCAACTGGGATTAAGCATCAGATAAAAGTTGTTTATGTCATTGTTCCTGAAAACATACCCTCTTTGCTTCTTGGTGTACTCGGTTTTCTTGTTTATTTTTATTTTCCTGTTTTGCCTGCATGCATGTTGAGTGCCTGGTATCTGTGCCTGACTTTTTTTTCTTAATTGAACAACTTTATTTTAAAAAACAAAGATAAATGTACAAATTTTAAAAGTATTTTTTCATAAAAGCATATGAATACATTTTTGTCAGTACTTGATTTTTTGAAAGGTTTGATAGTGTGCTTTAAAATCTTACTAGTTACAATGAGCATAAAGTACATGTAAAACAAGATGTAACCTAGAAATAGTCAAAGTTTTCTTCGTGTGTCTTTTGTTATTCCAGATGAAATTACATATTACTCTTTCCAACTATGAAGAATTGGGTTGGAATTTGGATGGGGATTGCATTGAATCTGTAGATTGCTTTTGGTAAGATGGCCATTTTTACGATGTTGATCCTTCTAATTCATGAGCATGGGAGATCTTTCTATTTTCTGAGATCTTCCTCGATTTCCTTCATACAGGTTTTCACTTGCTTAGTTAGAGTCACACCAAGGTATTTCATATTGTTTGTGACTATTGTGAAGGGTATCTTTTCCCTAATTTCTTTCTCCGAATGTTTGTCCTTTGAGTAGAGGAAGGCTACTGATTTGTTTGAGTTAATTTTATATCCAGCCACTTTGCTGAACTTGTTTATCAGCTGTAGAAGTTCTCTGGTGGAATTTTTGGGGTCACTTACATACAATATCGTGTCATCTGCAAACAGTGATATTTTTACTTCTTCCTTTCCAATTTCTATCCCTTTGATTTCGTTTTGCTGTCTAATTGCTCCAGCCAGGATTTCCAGTACTATTTTGAATAGGTAGGGGGAGAGTGGGCAGCCTTGTCTAGTCCCTGATTTTAGTGGGATTGCTTCAAGTTTCTCACCATTAAGTTTAATGTTGGCTGTTGGTTTGCTGTATATTGCTTTTATTATGTTTAGGTATGGGCCTTGGATTCCTGTTCTTTCCAAGACTTTTAACATGAAGGGGTATTGAATTTTGTCAAATGCTTTCTCAGCATCTAGTGAGATGACCATGTGGTTTTTTTCTTTGAGTTTGTTTATATGGTGGATTATGTTGATGGATTTCTGTATATTAAACCATTTTTGCATCCTTGCGATGAAACCTACTTGATCATGGTGAATGATCATCTTGATGTGTTCTTGGATTTGGTTTGCAAGGATTTTGTTGAGTAGTTTTGCTTCAGTGTTCATAAGTGAGATTGGTCTGACGTTCTCTTTCCTTGTAGGGTCTTTGTGTGGTTTAGGAACAAGGGTTATTGTGGCTTTGAAAAATGAGTTAGATAGTGTTCCTTCTGACTCTATTTTGTGGAATAGTTTTGAGAGTATTGGTATTAGGTCGTCAATAAATGTCTGATAAAATTCTGCACTGAACCCACCTGGACCTGGGCTTTTTTTTGGTTGGGAGGCTTTTCATGACTGCCTCTATTTCTTTAGTTGTTATGGGATTATTTAGATGGTTTACCTGGTCCTGGTTTAACTCTAGTAACTGGTATCTGTCTAGGAATTCATCCATTTCCTCCAGATTTTCCAGCTTTGTTGAGTATAGGCTTTTGTAGTAGGATCTGATGATTTCTTGAATTTCCTCAGTTTCAGTTGTTATGTCCCCACTTTCCTTTCTGATTTTGTTAATTTGGATACTCTCTCTTTGCCCTCTAGTTAGTCTGGCTAAGGGTTTATCAATCTTGTTAATTTTCTCAAAGAACGAGCTCTTGGTTTTGTTGATTTTTTTGAAAGGTTCTTTTTGTTTCTATTTGGTTAATTTCTGCTCTGAGTTTGATTATTTCTTGATGTCTACTCCTCTTGGGTATATCTGCTTCCTTTTGTTCTAGAGCTTTCAACTGTGTTGTCAAGTTTCTAGTGTATGCTCTCTCCACTTTCTTTTTGGAAGCACTCAGAGCTATGAGTTTTCCTCTCAGTGCTGCTTTCATTGCAACCTATAGGTTTGGGTATGTTGTGTTTTCATTTTCATTAAATTCTAGATAATCCTTAATTTTTTTCTTTATTTCTTCTTTGACCATGGTATTGCTTAATAGAGCATTGTTTAGTTTCCATGTGTATATGGGCTTTTTGTTGTCTTTGTTGTTATTAAAGACCATCCTTAGACCATGGAGATATGATAGGATGAATGAGAGTATTTCAATCTTCTTATATCTATTGAGACTTGTTTTGTGACCAATTATATGGTCCATTTTGGAGAAGGTGCCATGAGGTGCTGAGAAGAAGGTAGTTTCTTTTGATTTAGGATGAAATGTTCTGTAGATGTCTATTAATTCCAATTGGTTCATAACCTCTGCTAGGTCCACTATGTCCTTGTTTGGTTTCTGTTTCCATGATCTGTCCATTGATGAGAGTGGGGTGCTGAGGTCTCCCACTATTATCGTGTGTGGTACAATATATTTTTTGAGCTTTAGTAGGGTTTCTTTTATGAATATGGGTTGTCTTATATTTGGAGCATATATTTTAAGGATTGAGAGTTTCTACTGACAAATTTTCCCTATAATGAGTAAAAAGTGTCCTTCCTTATCTTTTTTGATAACTTTTGGTTGAAAATCTACTTTATTCGATATTAGAATGGCTACTTCAGCTTGTTTCTTGGGGATGTTTGCTTGGAAGTTTTTTTTCGCAACCTTTTACTCTGAGATAGTGTCTGTCTTTGTTTCTGAGATGCGTTTCCTGTATGCAGCAAAATGCTGGATTCTGTTTATGTATCCAGTCTGATAGCCTATGTCTTTTTATTGGGGAATTGATTCCATTTATGTTAACAGATATTAAGAAATAGTGGTTGCTGTTTCCTCCTCATTTTGCTTTTAAAGTTAGAATTGTGCCTGTATGTCTTTCTTCTTTTGGTTTTCTTTCTTAGTTATTTTCTTGGTTTTTCTAGGATGGAGTTTCCCTCCTTGTATTGGGTTTTCCATCTACTATTCTTTGTAGGGCTCAATTTGTGATCAGATATTGTGTAAATTTCGTTTTTTCCTGGAATATCTTGGTCTCTCCATTCATGATGATTTAGAGTTTTGCTGGGTATAGCAGCTTGGGCTAGCACTTGTGGTCTCTCAGGTTCTGCATGATGTCTGTCCAGGATCTTCTAGCTTTCATATTCTCTGTTGAGAAGTCGGGTGTGATTCTGATTGGTCTGCCTTTATATGTTACATGACCTTTTTCCCTTACTGCTTTTAGTATTATTTCTTTGCTTTGGGTACTTGGCATTTTGACTGTTATGTGTAGAAAAGAATCTCTCTTTTCTGGTCCACTCTATTTGGAGTTCTGTAGGCTTCTTTTATGCTCATGGTCATCTCATTCTTAAGGGTAGGGAAGTTTTCTTCTAAGATTTTGTTGAAGATATTTACTGTGCCTCTTAGTTGATATTCTTTACCCTCTTCTATTCCTATTATCCTTAGGTTTATTCTTTTCATTGTGTCCTGGATCTCCTGGACATTTTGGGTTAGGAGCTTTTTGGCTTTTGCATCTTCTTTGTTTTGTTTATGTTTTCAATGTTTTCTTTCCCCCTGAGAGTCTCTCTTCCATCTCTTGTAGTCTGTTGGAGATGCTTGCATCTGTGACTCCTGATTTCTTTATTGATTTTCTACTTCCTGGATTGTCTCTTTTAATGTTTTCTTTATTTTTTCCATTTCCATTTTAAATTCCTTCTTCCATTCCTTCATCTCTTTTGTTCTGTTTCCCTCTAGTTCTTTGATTTCTTTGAGTGTTTTTCTTGTTTCCTCTTTAAAAGCTTCTATTTCTTTATGCTTTTCCTCCCATTCTTGTTTAAAGATCTTCATCATCATCTTGAGGTATGATTTCAGGTTTGAGTTTTCTTTTTTCTGGAGTTTTTGACATTTGCTGTTTGCTGTGATGGGAGAGCTGGGTTCTGATGTTGCCAGGTTGTCTTGGTTTCCCTGGGGTACGTTCTTTCGCTTTCCTCTTGCCATCTTGTTTTCTGTGATTATACGTGGTCTTGTCAGTGTTTGATTCCCGTCTCATTGGTGTACCAGGCCTGTGTCCCTGGATCTCTGCTGCTTTTGCTGGCAAATGGCTTGAGGGTTTGGTTCGCATGCAAGGGCCTTCCGGGTGGAAACCAAATCCCTATGGCAGAGTTCCTGTTCCTCTGAACCAATCTGGCTGTGCTTTCCGCATGCCAGGCCTAGCCCTCTCTGTGTTCCTGCTACTCACAGTGCAGTCTCACCAGGCCTGTGTCCCTGGATCTCTGCTATTCCTGGTGGCAAATATCTGTGCCTGACATTTGTTTAAGGAAGTAAGGTAGAAAACAAAAGTTAGTGTTGTGTCAAGTAGGTGATGTGCTTACCTTGTCCCATTGCCACCCACTGTACCCTTTGGTTCTGTTGTATACACTGATTACTCTCTCTGAACGAGAGTTGTACACCGTGTGTATGTGTAACACTACTCCTGGGGAAATATGAGCAGACATTTACTCAGCCCAGGTAGTGAGCAAACGACAGACCAAAGTTAGGCCTGAAAAAAATGAACAGAGCTCCCAGTGCTTCTGACCAAAGTTACCACACGCGAGGGAGCAGAAGTGACTCGAAGTTAGTGGCACCACCAAAGCTCCCAGCATGGGTGATGGCTAACAAGATCTTGTACCGAGGGCTGTACAATGTGCAGACAGTCCAACACATTGGAACAGGTCTTTCTCAGGCAACTCTATTGGGCTGTTTCTTCCAGGCAGCCTGGCTGCTGTGCGTCTCTTTCTGATGTCTGTTCTGGCTCTTTGAGGTAGCTTCCTGTGCATCAGCACTGGACTTAGTGCCCCCAGCAGGCCTTAGTGTGTGTTTATGCCTGAGGAGGAAAGAGCCTGGAGAACCTGGTCAGTTCCAGGAACTTCTAGGGATTAAGGAGCTTCCCTGTAGGGCGCAAAGTTTTACCTCCTTTTAGAACAACCTGTGTCGTAATAAACTTCCCTCTAAAATGGAAGGCTTTGTCTCACAGGACATTACTACACAATATGAAATCATTTTAGCCATGCATAGGTGAGAAGACACCAACCAAGCAGTTCCAAAATTAAAAAAAACAAAAGTCGAACCATGGGTGTTATTGTCACCACAACCATTGTTGTTAACCACTGTTGTCACTGTTGATGAGCTCCCCCTCCTCCCCCCCTTCTCTCCCTCCAGTTCTCCCTCCTCCTTCCCTCCTTCCCCCTCCTCCTTCCCTCCTTCCCCCTCCTCCTTCCTGCTCCCCCTCCCCCCTCCTTCCTGCTCCCCCTCCTCCCCCTCCTCCTCCCTGCTCCCCCTCCCCCCTCCTTCCTGCTCCCCCTCCTCCCCCTCCTCCTCCCTACTCCCCCTCCCCCCTCCTTCCTGCTCCCCCTCCTCCCCCTCCTACTCCTTGCTCTCCCTCCTCCCACTTTTCTTCCCTGCTCCTCCTCCTCATCTTGATTTTCTGTTTGATTTTCCCATTTCCTTACTTATACAGAAGGCTTGCTTTAGTGAGGTTTTTGTTTTGTTTTGGTTTTGGTTTTTCTTGTCACAGACTCCAATTTTTCTATGACTTGAAAACTTAATTCTTTTTTTTTTTTTTTTTTGGTTAAAAATAAAATTCCCTGACCTTTTCTGATTGTTGGAGGGAAAAGTATGTTCGGGGGGCAGAGTGGAAGGGAGATGGTGTGGGGAGAACCATGGGAAGGAAGTATAGGAGCTGAAAAGTCCCTTTGCTTCAAAAACAAACAAAAGAATCTAACATAATTACATTCAGTTTCCTTGGTCAGCTCCTCTTGTTACAAGGCAGTCTAGCAAGACCACTGTGATATCTCTAACAAGCCAACTTCTGTGTGCAGGGCAGCTGATTTCCCGTTGTACTGAGTGCAGTTTAGGATTTGTGGCTTTGGCTTCTTTCCATAGTCTTTTTTTTTTTTTTTTTTTTTTTAAGATTTATTTATGTATCTGAGTACACTGTAGCTGTCTTCAGATACACCAGAAGAGGGCATCAGATCCCATCCACCATGTAGTTGCTGGGAATTGAACTCAGGACCTCTGGAAGAGCAGTCAGTACTCTTAACCACTGAGCCATCTCTCCAGCCCCATTCCATAGTCTTAAGGGTAGGCCTTCAGTTTTGCGCTGTTACAGATTTTCTGGTTCTGGGCTACCCATAGTAAGGGCAAAAGCTTGTGAGGATAAATGTGCCTCAGAAGGAGCCAGAAAGGCAAGTAGGCCAGATCTGAAAGTTTTGGATGTGCTTGGATTTTCAGATTTGATTAACTATCTGGGATATATTTCCTCACAGTCAAGTCTAGATAATGTGTCGATTTTAGAAAAGAGAATTAGGCTGCAGGGTTGGGGAGGAGTTGAGGGGGTGGGGGTGTTGTTTTTCTTTTGAGTCAGGTCTAGCTCTAGACCTGTGCAGGTTAAGCTGGCCTGGAACTGGTGGTAATCCTCCTGCCTTTCTCTCCTGAGTGCTGGGATCACGGCATGGGCCACACCAGGTTTAAGACTCTTGAAAAGAATTTGGAACACTTGGGAGAAGAAGTAATAGTGGGGAGACCATGGAGGCTCAGTAGTAAGCTTGCTGGGCTGGGGAGAAACTCAGCCTCTTCCTCATTCGTTTTAAATTGACATTTGAATTCCTTAGATCATTGTAGATGAACTTAGGTCTAGTTCCTTAGGTCTAGGTAGATAGAGGCTGGGAGATCAGGAGTTCAAGGTTATGTTCAGCTGTATAGCAGGTTCTAGACCAGCCTGGGCTACATACAGGAGACCCTGGGATTTTGTTTCTTAAAAACAAACCTTGGGGCTGGAGAGATGGCTTGGTGGTTAAGAACTGACCGTTCTTCCAGAGTTCCTGAGTTCAATTCCCAGCAACCACATCGTGGCTCACAATCATATGTAATGGAATCTGATGCCCTCTGCTGGTGTGTCTGAAGACAGCTACAGTGTACTTAGGTATAATAAATAAACACATCTTAAATAACAAAACAAAACAGACCTTGATCAGTCAGTTGGTCTGTCTGTCTGTATATTTATCTACCTATCTAACTTTTGCCTGCATAAAGGTTTAATGGTGGGAGAAAATAAATCAGCAGAAGACAGATTTGAGTTCCTCTAGCTTGTCCGTCTTGGCCAGCCTTCTACAGATTTCTTCAACCCTGGAGTTACATTTTTCTCATCTTAAAAAAGAACACTTTATACATGACCCACACACCAGCATTCTCCAAATGAGACAATATTTAAGCAAGTTCTATAACCTGGCTAGTGTTTAATGTGTAAAAGCCTGCTTCCATTTATACTACATTACAAACCACAGAACATTCTAGCTTTTTCAAAAACCAATCATGTCCATTAGATGTGGGGAGATGAGGGAAATATTGGTAAAAGCAAAGCAAAGCAAAACAAAACAAAATTTAGTTTAAACAGGAGAAATAAGTTCAATGACAAACTTATCAATCAACCACAGTATATGCTATATGTCTGAAAACTACTCAGATGTTAAGTTTTGCTTCTCTATATGGCTATTTCAATTAATGCACATGTTAAATAGCTTTATTCAGCTATGGCAAAATGTGTAGATGTGCCATTCATACACACACACACACACACACACACACACACACACACACACACCCTCTCACACAAATATATCCATCCCCTCATACACACACACCCTCACACACACACATATATCCATCCCCTCACACACACACAAACTCATAGACACAAATATATCCATCCACTCATTCACATACACACACACCTTCACATACACTTATATCCATCCCCTCATACACACACACATACCCTAACAAACACACTTATATCCATCCCCTCATACACACACACACCCTAACACACACACTTATATCCATCCCCTCATACACACACACACATACCCTAACACACACACTTATATCCATCCCTTCATACACACACACACATACCCTAACACACACACTTATATCCATCCCCTCATACACACACACACACACACACACACACACACACACTTATATCCATCCCCTCATACACACACACACACACATACCCTAACACATACACTTATATCCATCCCCTCATACACACACACATACCCTCAAATACACATACATGTATCTATCCCTTCATACACACACACACACACACACACACACACACACACACACACACACACACACACTTTGATTGGGCTGGCAGGAATGTGGCAACTTCATGTTATTCTATTTTATTGATGATAAAATAAAGCTGATGGATTTCAAGGTCACCCACTTTGTGAGTGTTTGATCTTGTTTTACAGCCACAGAGATTCTGGTGTTTGATCAAGAATCACCCATTGACCAGATGGTGGCTGAAGCCCCATTTCCAAGCTCCACTCCCAGAGACTTGATTCAGTAGGCATCATGAGGGGGCAGGAATTCTGACTTCTTGGCAGAACTCTAGGGATGCCTGAGACTGCCAATCTCACAATTTGGGAAAAGTCTGAACTGGGCCTAAGTAATTGTTCTTAGCTTACCTGCTTACCAACACGCTCTGGAAGCCTAAGGACTAATCAAATCCTAAAGTGGGTCTGTGGGCTGGCTGTGGTCAGTGGCTCAGCCTTATTCCCGGTAATAATTTCTTGTATTTTAGGTTTGTGGGTGTTTTCAGTGCCACTGTTGTACTTTCAGCCCCTGCTCCTTCTTTTTTCCTGCAGTTATGGTCGCTGTGAAAGTTAGCAAAGTTTCTATAGTGCAACATTTTACATATAAAGTATTAACAGTTTTATGCTTAGTTGGGAAAGTTAAAAAAATTGTAATGAATGCTTAAAAGTTTAAAATAAATGTAAATAAAGGTTTAAAATTTAAACAAATTTATCTTTGGACTCGAATTTTTTTTGAAAAAAAAAAATATACCAAACACTATGCACAAGTACATGCATCTCTAGAAGGTAACTGAGTATTGCCTGTAGATGTCGTAGAATTTAGAAGACAAAGCCTAAGCTTTGAGTATAACTTCATTTGCACTATTCTGGTTTTATTTATTGATACAATAGAGAACATTGTCTAAGCATTCCTCGGCTTCAATGCTACACACTGAAAATTCCATGGAAGAAAGGAAGATTTGGAGGGAGAATCCTGTAATCGTAAGCGGCATCATGTGAAGACTCAGAAGTCTCCATGGCGAGATCGCAGGGATTTCAGGAACTGCAGAAGTGAGACTTCGGTGGGCAGACCTCTGTACGTGTCACTGCAATGTGTATAGTGATGGGGGCAGACTTTCTTCCTGTGTGAATAAGCGTGCTAACATGTGTAGAAAAGACAAAGTCCACCATCTACACTGAGGGCTTCCTAACATTAAAAAATGTAGTAGGAATGGATGAGTATGATTTTGTAATCATGATTTAAAAACAAATTGTTTTTTCATAGTCAACAACAACAACAACAACAACAGCTCCTGAAAGCAAATACTACCCCAGAAAAGGAAGGTTTTTTTTTTGTTTTTTTTGTTTTTTTGTTTTTGTTTTGTTTTGTTTTTCTTCATGTCAAGGCAAGCCTAAAAATTCTTTGAGGATAAAATATTTACAGGATGACCATAATTAAAATTTTATTATTGGCAGGAAAAAAGGCTATGTGCCATTTTGGGGTGGGAGTTTGGAATGTTAGCATTTGGAAGATTGGAAGTCTTTTTCCCTCCTAAATCATAGAATTATTACTAAATACCTGTGCAATTAGCTATATGAAAAAATACAAAATTTCTATTATGTGATGGAAGATGTTCTGCTACTGCTGACCGAAGGTTGTGAGTCAGGGCTAGCAAATAGTTGAGAGCAACAGTGGCTGAAGCATTAGGTTTCCCAGAGATGAATTTTGGGGGTCACTTAGGCATACTATCCTGCCATCCGAGAATAGTGATACTTTGACTTCTTCCTTTCTAATTTGTATCCCCTTGATCTCCTTTAGCTGTCTTATTGCTCTGGCTACAACCCCAAGTACTATATTGAAGATATAAGGAGAGAATGAACAGACTTGTCCCCAATTTTAGTGGAATTGCTTTAAGTTTCTTTCCGTTTAGTTTGACCTTGGCTATTGGCTTGCTGTCTATCACATTTATTGTGTTTAGGTATGGACCTTGTATCTCTGATCTCTCCAAGACTTTAAACATCAAGTGTTGGATTGCCAAACGTTTTTTGGCATCTATCGAGATGATGGTGTTTTTTTTTTTTTTTTTTCTTTCAGTTTGTTTATATAGTGGATTATATTGATGGATTAATATTTTCACATATTAAACCACCTCTGCATCCTTGGGATGAAGCCTACTTGATCACAGTAGGTGATATCTTTGATGTGTTCTTGGATTTGGCTTGCACATATCTTATTGGATATTTTTGCATTACTGCTCATAAGGAAAATTGATGTAAAATTCTCTTTATTGAGTCTTTGGTTTAGGTATCAGGGTAACTGTATCCTCATAGAATAAATTTGTCAATGTTCTTTCTGTTTCTGTTTTGTGGAATAATTTGAGAAGTGTTAGTATTAGCTCTTCTTTGAGAGTTTGGTAGAATTCTATGCTAACATCATATGGCCCAAGGGCTTTTTTCTTTTTGGTTGGAAGACTTTTAATGACTTCTTTCATTTATTTAGGGGTTTTAGTTTAGATAGTTTACCTGGTCTTGATTTAGTTTTGGTAGTTGATATGTGTCTAGAAAATCATCCACTTTAGAATTTCCAGCTTTGTGATGGACAGGCTTTTGAAGTAAGGCCTAATGACTCTTTGAATTTCCTCAATGTCTATTGTTAGGTCTCCTTTTTCATGTCTGATTTTGTTCATTTGGTTACTGTCTCTCTGCCTTTTAGTCAGTTTAGCTAAGGGTTTGTCTATCATGTTGATTTTTTTCAAAGAACCAATTCTTGGTTTGGTTGATTATTTGTTTTATTCTTTTTGTTTCTAATTGATTAACTTTATCACTGAATTTGATTATTTCCTGCCATCTACTTCTCCTGGGAATGTTTGCTTTTTTTGTTTCTAGAGCCTTCAGACATACTCTTAATTTATTAGTGTAAGAACTCTACAATTTCTTCTTGAGGGCACTTAGTGCTATGAACTTTCCTCTTAATACTGCTTTCATAATGTCCCATATGTTTGATCTGTTGTGCCTTAATTTTCATTGAATTTCTAGAAATTTCTAGAAAGTCTTTAATTTCTTTCTTTATTTCTTCCCTGACTCAGTGATCATTGGGTAGAGAGTTGTTCAATTTCCATGAATATGTAGGCTTTCTGTTGTTTAGGTCCAGTTTTTAATTCATGATATGATATGATACACAGGATTATTTCAATCTGCTTGTATCTGTTGAGGTTTGCTCTGTGACAGATTATATGCTTAGTTTTTGAGAAGCTTGTTTCTTGGGTCCATTTGCTTGGAAAATCTTTTTCTGGCCCTTTATACTGAGATAATGACTGTCTTTGTTTCTGAGATGTGTTTCTTATATACAGTAGAATGATAGATTCTGTTTACAAACCATTCTTTTAGTCTGTGTCTTTTTACTGCAGAATTGAGTCCATTGATACTGACATATTAATGACTAATGATTGCTAGTTCCTGTTGTTTTGTTGCTTGTGGTGTGTGTGCGCGCGCGTGTGTGTACGTGTGTGTGTGTGTGTGTGT